>NW_009190320.1:17874-50587 GCF_000690835.1 Fulmarus glacialis
TTTGTCCGGCTTGCTTCTGGCAATTTGCATTAGCTTCTGTAGGATGCAAGCTTTCCATTTAGAAAATAAATTTGTTTTGCTTTCTGTACCTTAGGAACAGAAAACCTTAGAAATATGGAATGTGAGGAAGAAAAGTATTGCTATCTGCCTGGGCTTGCTAAAGATAGTCCCATTGCCACTGACAGGGATTTTGTGCAGAACCTCTGAACCCTGCAGCTGTCCCGCTATGCGTATTTGCTTGCTTTCTAGTCTCGTGTTTCTGCTTTCTCACATCTTCCCTCAGCGTCTCATTCCTCCCCAGTCCCTTTTGTGCACAGCCTACATTCACAGAAACTGTGCTGGGCTGTACCTGCTGCTGCAGTTACTCTCTCATTTCTCTTCTTCCCTTTACATCTGAACTCATCATTACTTAGGGTACAACTATTCTGAGTTTTCTTCTTACAAAGCTATCGCAGGTCTTTTGCTGCATTCCGTTCTTTCAGGTGCAGTTAAGGCTCTGGACCACGTGTTTCTATTCATACTCATCTTAGGCACCTTCTCTAAATTTTGCCCGGCTTTGTTTTGTGAAATTTTACGCTGTTCCGGCGCATTTTCCACCATTTTAGTGTGTTTTGCATCTCTTTGATGCATCTTCCATGACTTTTAATTAATGTAAAAAGTTTTAATTTAAGGGTTTCTGTAACGTCCTTCAGTAAATGCTGTCTATTTAAATTGTACGTTGTTAGGAGAAGAACTGCAAAAATGTGAGAAACAAACTTCTCTGTGACCTATCTGTTCCTGAAAGTGACAGTCTGGTGGCATTTGTGTTACTGCAACATTTTGCACACTATTAAAAGATAATTTTGGATTCATATATATAGAAAACATATACATCAAGGAAACTTCAGAAATTTAAAAACAGAATGATACATAGCCATAATTGGAAAGATACTTGGTAAGATACAACATGCTAATAAGTAGTACCCTAGCAAATGTATATGAAAAATGAATTTCCAATCCTGTATCTTTTAAGTGCGCACAGTCCTAGTATGTGTAATTCATTGAATGTTTTAGTATGCGTATCAATGCTTTATTTAGTTCATTTGCTGTATTAGTTGACAAAAGCATGAAATAAGTTCCTAGAAAACTTTTTGCTTATTACACTGACCTTGAGTGCTGGCTTCCTGATCCAGGGCAAGCCACCCTAAGTATAGTCTGTAAAGTTATACTGATCTTAAAATTAGATTCATTTCTTCAGAAAGAATCCTTTTGGGAATACACATCACATACTGTTTTACTGTAAGCACATCTCTTCCTGGGCTTTGTATTATTTTGGGGACCAAGTAAAGGAACATGTGAGATTAGCCATGTGAAGAATGAAGAATTAATTTCGGTATGGCTGATGAAGTTATTCATGTGCCATACTTGAATTAATCTCCCCAATCACCTGAAAGGAAAAACACTTGTTCATTAGGCTTGCAAAAAAATCTCCCAGCACATTGCAAAACAGAGTTACTGTATAATCAGCTGTATGTGTACAGTGTTCTACGCGGGACTATTGATTGCACTGCATGGGACATCTCTCTTTTCTGATGGGTTCACGTGATTAAATTTCACATTTTAAAGCACTTTCTTCTATCGGGGCTAAAGTTTTAAGCTCAAAGTTACTGTTTATGGAAGAGTTATCAATCAGATGGAAAGATGTGCTCTTACCTGTCTTAAAATGTCCTGCTTTGCAAGTCTTCTATCTAAGAGGAAGGTAGATGGGGATGTAAGTTCTGGAACAAAAAAACACTCAGAGGAATCTCTGGTGGCACAGATGTTAATAGGTATGGTTTTCAGCTTGAAGTTTTTTTGTTGTGGTTGGTGGTGTTTTGGTGGGGTTTTTTTAATTGGTAATGTAGATTAGTTTCTTCATCCTCATCTTCGTAATAGTGGACAAAACTGACCACTTCAAAATAAGTATTTAAGTAATATGATAGAGAAATGAGCAAAATAGTGGAAATTACTCCATTGAATAAGCAAATTCAAGCCTTATTTTAGTAGTAAATTTGTTTAAAGTGTGCTTAATTCTTACAAATTAAAAAGCTTGAAAAAACATGATTGAGGAAATCTGGTGTGTTTTCTGTAAATGATTACTGTGCTGTTCCAGTCTTTCAGACTACATGACATTTCAGTAAAACAAGGACAACTGGTTGATCTTACATCCTTCAGATTTGAAAAGGAAACTTTATAATTAGGGGAAGAGGTTATGTTACCTGCCTGGTTTACAGAGTGCTATGGAATGAATAAACAAAAAGTTGCATTAATGATCAGTTTTCAGCACAGTAGGCAATTAACAATGGGTGGTGCAAAATGGCAACGCATGCTGAGAGGGAACTTGGATACTTCTTCTCATTACAGATTTGAAATTTTTCTCCTGAGTAATGACACATAGGTGTTATTTTGTTCTGTTCACATAAAATGTTTGTTCAATCTATATTGTCATGTCCAAAAAGAAAAAAAAAAGTGGTATTGTGAGTCATCTGGAGAATATTCCCACAAGCAGTAGAATGCATTTAAATAAAGCAATGTTATGCCTTCAGTTTGAGTAGTCTGTGTAGTCTGGTTACTTCATCTTGGAAAAATATTGCAGGAACAGCAAAGGTCCAGAAAAGGCCACTGAAAATGATTGGAGGCATGAAAGTGATTTCATGTGAATAGAGATTAAAAAGATAGATATTGAGAGTGGAGAAAAAAAGGGTGACATGGTAAGTGGTATATAAAATAATGAATAGTATAGAGAAGTAAAATTTGAAAATCTGTTTACTTTTTCTGAGAAAACCAGGGAGCAGAGAGATAGTCAATGAAATTAAAAAGAGAGATGGAAAAAAATCAGTACCTTTAAATGCAGTCTGTGTATGTGACAAAATTTACTGGCTTTGGGATGTTACTGGCTTGGAGAGAAGATCGGGGTACATGGAGTAAATATTGAAATGAATAGCTAACAATCCCCTAAATTATATAATATAAATTAAAAAATCATGATGTTCAGAAGAGAGTGCCACCCTTGAACTGCCTTTGTGCTTCCTATCTCCTGAGTTACATTTCTTCCAACTTTTCTCTATCCTGTCTGTCTTTGCTGAGGTAAAAAGTATTTCCACCATAGCAAGAGCACATTTATTAGAAGTTTTCAAAGGGATGTCAACGTTAGTAGTAAGTTAATTATAAGAAGTTTTATAAAGTCCAGTTGATCTGTTGGTTGCTGTAGTTTTGTCTTTAACTGCTTGCCATACAGTACTTCTGACTGTAAAGTAAGCAGCTGTAAGCTTTATTAACCCTTTAGAAACTCTTAACGATCTTTATAATGATGTTGAAACCCTATATAAAGTAGACAGACAAATTCGTTGAATTTTAATACTATTATTAATAAAAGTAAAGGGATTTGATATTTTAGATAGGGATGCATTCTATTCTCAGCTTTGCACGTACTGCATATAAATAGCTGCACAGGAAATAATTGGCATTGCATTGCTTTGTATTTTATTTTCATATCATTAAAATGACTAAAACAGGGAAATTGTTGAATGATGATGCATGTAATAGAAACAGGCTTTCAAAATTTCAGTGGATCTTGTGTATTTATTTCCTGTATTTCATGGAGAAAAAGAAAGTTTTCTAACTTTCTGTCTGATTTTTAATTAATTTCTAACTTTTTCATTCCATTTTTTGATTCATTATATTCAAGTATTTTTCCTTTAGTAGTTGGTATTCCTTTCTCATAACTGAATGTATTTTCTTTATGCTGGCTTCTTAAATCCTTCTGCATTGCCTTTTGCCATTCTCTCTTTAATCTTTTTCCTTCTGTTTAATTTTTAAATCCTTTGCCCTTTATCTTTTTTCAGTCTTTTTAGCTGCTCTCCTCTCCTTTGATTCTCTCTTAAACATTACTGCTTCTTAACATTGTGTTCTTTCATTGATTTTTTTTTCTTTTTGTTTTTGTCCTTTTAAATTTTTTTAAAGTTTTTCTTTAGTATGCCATCACACAAGGAAAAATTGATACAAATGTTACCAGTAGAATTAGAAACAAATAAACACAGAAAGGATTCGGGTATGTTCAAGGGAAAGATGAAACGTTTCTCTGTTTACTGAAAAGAAAAACTCTATTTACTTTTTAGTGGGCATTGAAACATTTTACCTGAGTCTTTTTTCTCTGATACCACATCCTGTGTTTCAAACCGAAAGCAATTATCATTTCAGTATTTCATGGTACTATGCTGTTAGATTTGTTTTTTTCTTTCTCCATCCTGACAGATGCCTTTCATGCGTGTAAGTCTCCACAAGCTCCGTCTCGTGCTTTATAATTCTTCTTTGAATCTGAAATTTTTTTGAATGCATTATTTAGAAAACAGCAGATCTCTCTGTAGTCTTTTATGGACTTTTTTTTGTTGATTACTTTGGAGAAAAAAGAATAAATAACTGAATACAAGCATTCACTTAAATTCATTTAAAAGACTAATCTAGACATAGTTCAGAGTAGCCAGTAAATAAGTAATTAAGTTATTTACTCTGTAGTTAGTAGTTACTTAATAACTTCTGCATTTTTAGAAAGGGCACTTTTCATTTCATGTAAATAATAATGATCTTTCCCAGGTCTGACACAAACTTTTTTTTTTTGTATTAAATGTTTAATTTTTAATTTACTCTGAATTACCTGTAACGTGAATGGAGAATGAAGCCCGTATGTAGGAACTTTATGAGAGTCTGGGAAAATTAAATACTGCAGAATATATTATTTTGCAGTTTAAATATATTTTTTCAATATTCTCCTATGCAGGTTTTTGTATAGATTAGTACATCGAGGTGGTAGTCTCAGGATTACGTAAGTTTCTAAATAAAATTTTTGGGCTGCCGTAAGACTTGAACAGGAGACGTCTGCCAAAGAGAAGGTTCAACTACTGTCTCCATTTTTCCCCAGCGTACTAAATTTGTACACCCAAGAGCAGGACTCACTGAGCCACTCTGCACATCTGAGAGGAGTTGGGCAATGGCAGGGAGTTTAAGTACTGGTGTGAAAGAAACTTGGATTTCACCAGAAGCTTGTAAAAGCCACCAAGAACAAGAAACCAGATCTGCATTACAGAAACTTCTATGCAAGTGCATTTCGGGGTTTTCCTATCTTTAATAAAATATTGCGAATCGGAAAAGAAAGTATTCAAAAAAGAAAATTGGGAGTTTCAAATAAAAGCCAGTCAAAACTTGAACATTTTATGGATATGTTAAGCTTTCAGTCCTCTTGCACTGAAAGCGCGGCTGAGAAGCCCTTGGGATAGTTAGCTTCCTGGGACTGGCATCGGTGTCTTTGTGTTTTCCCTAAGTATTGAGCTATATATGGGATATCTTCATCTGACAGTGGAGTGTGTTGCTGACATTTCTAAAGCACTGCTGAACTAACAGAGCTATTGGTTGGGCATGGTGCAGTGTCTGTGTACAGCGGCATGTGAGTATGGTGCTCTGCTTCCAGCCTCCACGGGAGAGAACCATGCTGAGCGTCCCTCTGGCAGCGGTGCATGTGTCCTTGGACACAGGGTTTTCGTCCAGCCTAAACAACATATGACTCAAATGCACTGGCATGAGCAGTGATCCAAGGATGACTGGTTTTGATATGAAAATATTTCTATACCGGATACTGTGGCATTGTAGATGATTTTAAAACATTACATGAAATAATGAAGAAGGAAGCAGAGATGCTAAAGGTCTGCCCATGAAAGTTCCTGAAACTCTTCAGCTACTTTTGGGTATTTTTCCTGTCCAGGTTGTGACTGCTACAGTCATTTTTCCAGTTGCTGAGAACACTACACTACAAAGATGTTGTGGCAGGCGCTGCAGTTGTTGCTGCTTCTTCAGTGGAAAATAATGGAAATTTATTTTACTTGGTGTAGAGGAATATAGTGTTTGTTGCTGACTTGTTAGCCGGATTTTTTTCTCTGGAGAATGGTCAACCAATCTAAAATAACTTGAGAGGGAGTTTAAAACTTCACATGACAGGTTACTAAGCAACAAAGCATGCTTTTGTTTTGCTTTAAACCTGTTTTTGCTAATATTTTTAAGGAAACAGAGGACAATCATGGTGGCTGTAAGCAAAGGCTTTTTATGAGGAAAATTTCAATTGCAAATGACTTAAAAAGCAGTCAGTACTGCCTGGTGATACGTGCTAACTGGCACATCGAGACATTCTGTGTTGCCAACATTCAGACACTTGAAAAAGAGTATGTATAGGCAGAAGAGAAGAATTTACCATTCAACAGCAGTAGGCATTTCAGCAAGCAGAGGTGTGCCGCCTCCCCTGTGCTACGTTACTGTGGGCTGTGCCTCATTTGTTTGGAGTGTTAGTTCCACCAGTCCAACAGAGTCATAGTCAGTGCTGCTTATTTTATGTTCTTAGTCTGATTAACAGAAGCAAATCACCATAAAAACTTCATGGCACAAAAGAGAAAACCATTGAAACAACCAGCATTTACTATTTTAATGCTGTCTGAGCTGTGCGGCAGATTTTTTTCCTGAAGATGGTTTTCCTTTGCAGTATTCCTATCCCATATGAAGAAAACCTATCCTAGAGGGAAGTGGTAGAGTCACCATCCCTGGAAGTATTTAAAAGACGTGTAGATGAGGCGCTTAGGGACATGGTTTAGTGGGCACGGTGGTGTTGGGTTAACGGTTGGACTTGATGATCTTAGAGGTCTTTTCCAACCTTAATGATTCTATGATTCTATGTTAAGAGAATGGTTTTCAGTAGCAGATGAGAATGGGGACTGAATTGTCACATATATACCAACATTGGCCTTTTCGTGCCAATGGAGAGAGGAAGAAATGTTCCCTTTCTGCTCTGGGGTTGGGTATGGAGGGAGAGGAGCAGGGAGGATGGAAAGAGCATCTGTGCTATGCAAAGGTAAAGGAGTCTGGTCTGCTCTGTGTTGGGAAAAGTCCCTGCTTGTATGCTTTCCTTTAATATTATCTGCATTTGAGTACAAAGTACACTGCTTGCTGAGTCAAAATATGTTAGAAAGCGTGTAGTCCACATGTGAAACTAGATACTACATTTGATATTGTAAAATGTTTAGGAAGGGTGGTCTTCTGTATAAATTTGCACTTCTAGTATGTCAGGCACTTATGATGGAAGATCTTAGGTTTTGGGGCCTTTTTTGTTCTAGCTTGTGTGTATGTGTTCCACAGAGGCATAGAACTTGCACTTTGTTTCACATCCCACATATAAGTGATACTGCATAAAGCGCTAATTAGTTTGCTACTGAAGATCTTTTTGTGCATTTTCATGTGCTTACTTTATTCAAGTGTATTTGTTATTACTGATTATTTGGTGAGAAAAAGAAAATACTTCCTGTCTCTAAGCAGTTGAACTGATACTTCTTTTTCTGAAGTGAGTTATTCCTCAGTTGAGCAGTAGTCTATTTGGATTTAATGAGTTTATTCTTATTTCCAGACCTGGAAGATGATGGGAAGTCTTTTCACAGATTTCAAGTACAACAGGTTTTTTTTTTCTCCAAGCAGCACTGTAGCACTGGCTCTTAAATAATTTAATTTCCCATTCTGAAACTATTATAAATTGAAAGAAAACGGAGGGATGACTGAAAAATTTTAGGTTTATTCATGATTTGAGTTCTTTCAGTAGAGTCTCGTATATGTAAATGCAGGTATACATGTTTGTGTGCGTGTGGTATGCAATTGTTGATCCCTGAACTGTTTTTAGACTGTGCTGTATGGGATTCTAAGAACAGTGAAGAAAACCAAGAATGATATTATGCGAGGGAGAACAAAATTCAGAGAATTTTGGTACGTGGTTGTCTTTGAGGCAAAGGCCTGATTTTTCTTGGGTCCCTTGCAGTTTTATTTTGTTCTACAGAAAAGAGATCACTCCATAGAATTCTGCATGAAAACTAGTTTTTGAAATGTGTTTCTCTGATCAGATGTTATAATCTAAATTGGTTCAAATGATCATACACTACTTTTAAAGATGGAAATTGAGATGTATTTTGGCTGGGCATTGATGGCATAAGTTCAGGACTCGCAAACCACCATGACAGAACCAAGTGACAGGATGGATATTTCATTTTGGATATTTTACTTTGGCAACTTTACTCCCTAGTGATAATTTATTAATATCCTTTTACTCCATCTGATTTTTTCTCACCCTGTTTAATATGGTAAACGTATGTAATTCACTTCTCCACATGAATAGTATTTTATCTTGTAGCATAAAATTCTGTCACTGCTTTTTCAAAAGCACTTAGAAAATATTAAGTAATCATGAGGGTTATTGCTAATTGCATTGTCTTTAATTTGTCACTTTAAATGTTCTAATTATTTCTTCATGAGGTTATCAGCAAACTCTTAAATAGGACCTCATTGCAAATTAGGCCCTTGGGCCAGGTTATTTATTTTGACCCAAACTTCAATTGAATATTATGATTAAAAATAACTGAAGAATAAATACATTTTAATAATGGTCTTTAAAACTGGAAAAGTTAAAATCTAAGCAAAATTTAAGAGCAACAATCACATCTTGTTATATTAATGAAAGCCCTGTCACATTTTCTTGAAGCTGTGGATGCTACAGCTACACACATACAGTAATTTGAATATTGAAAATAGCCCTTCCCAAGCACTTTTTGAAAAGTTTATGCTAAGTACGTCGTATGAAACTAAGTGACCTTACTTCAAGTTAGTGCTGAAAGATTGAGCAAGTTTGTTTGAAGTGCATTTTGTTCAGTAAAAATATTGTAGGGGAGGAGGAGAACTGAACACAAATACTTCTGTTCTTGGTGTGGCTCGGCTGGTCTTCCTCTTTGGCATAGCAGAGTGAGCTTGGGTTACCCAGCATCCCACTTGTTATTTATAGCAAAAATGATCTTTATAAAAGACATCAGTCTGTATCAGATACTGCTCAGATTAGAAGAACTTCCAATTTTTAATACTTTCAGCATGCTGTAAATATGACAAAAACATGTATTAGAACCAATAGAAAATGGATTTAGTCATGATCAGAGGCTTCTCTGAACATACCAACAAGACAGACATAAGATAGCATTCAACCAGTACTACATCACTGCAGCCTTCAAGCGAAGGAGTAAAACAGGGATGCATACATGAAAGTGGGAAAAAACCTGGAATATTCCTGACTGAGTGTACTGGGTCTAAGTTGTAGTCCAGGAAAATTTTCCAAATTCTGCTTTCATAATTTGTTGTGGTCACAGAAGTGCTATAAGGAGCCCATATAAAATATAAAATCATTTTACAGACTGGACAAGCATTTTGTGTGGCATTTGGCATGGAATAGCTTCTACTTTTCCATTTATTTCACATTTCAACTTCGTACTGGGAAAGAATAACCCTTTCACAGGAATGCTTTGTGTGTACATCGACAGCAAACATTTCTTGTTCAGGATGGATTTGTCATACCTTTCACTGACCACAAGCAGTGGCGGATGGTCTGTTTCCCATTTATATGAACTAGAGAAGGAGAAGGTTGTTTCTGGAAGAGATGTAGTGTAGCATGTCCTGGGATGGGGTTGGGTCCCCAGCACAGTCACCATGTCTGTGGCACCGCAGACCGAGGAAGGGGTTAACTGTGCTGGCTGTCATCTGCGTGACCCCTGTGAGGCTGCTGTTGGGTGAGAGTGTGGTGGGAGTCTGAGCACTGTAGGTGTATCTATATCTACCCTTGGTGCCCATGTCTCGGCATCACTGGGACAGTCCTGAGGAGGTCTACAAAGTGCTGCAGGTCAGCCTGTTGTTACAGATGAGTTTTATGAAAAAGAGTTGTATACCGACTGGGAAAGAAAAGCAGCTGTAGTCACGTGAGTCCATTCTTTCTCAACACCCTGTGTAAAATACGGTGTTTGTGTGCTTGACTTCAGTCTGATTTTATATGAGATCTCGCAATTACTTCCTTTATGCTCTTGGGAGAGGGAGGGACATAATAAGTTGGTCTGCTGAAAACTGAAGAAAGAGACCTTTACCGAGACTTCATTTACATTGTCAAGTTTCTGAGGTGAAAGGGTAGTTTCTTGATGTCAGTGATTTGATTTTGCCGAGTTAAGCAGTATTCAGGTTCAAAGTAAGCTCTCTGTTAAAAACTTTGACATCCAAACAGCTGTGGTTGGTGCCTTCTGAATTCCTTTCAGAAGTGGCACCACTTTGATGGGCTTTCTTCCTCCCGTAGTAGTTACAGTGCCAGGCTGGTGATGTGCGCTTCCCACAGTCCTGACTCTCTTTGGTCTGCCAGCAGAAGGGCTGTATTGACGTAGGTGGCTTGTAGTTCTCATACGCTGTTACCAATACTGTGCTCTGCTCAGATTCCCCTACGAGGCATGAGTCCTGCTCGTGGAAGGTGGAGTCCTTGGCTCTGGGGCATTTACCCACCTTTCCTGAAACTTGGAAGTTCTTGTAAAAGGGAGACAGTTTGACATACAGGTGTTGCTAAGAAAGATACTTTTCAACTGTTTCTATGTGCCGTTTATAAGCTGTATAAATGTATATGGACACGTTTCTCTAATTTGTAGACACAGATAAAAGCCTGTGGTTCTTACAACATTTTTTTTTAATTTGGGTTCTAAATTGAGCAAGTAGTTTCTGTGTAATTTCTGAAGCATGCTGGCTAAGAAGGCGTACTATAAATCCCATTTGATGCTGGAGTGTTAAGGAAAAAAACATACCCTGATCCTGTAGTCTGTCCCACAGGCCAGATTTGAAGGATTGCTGTGGAAGGATTGACTTCAGATAAGAATTATGCTATGTTCGTTGCCACAATTTTGCCTTATTTGCTTGCTTGCTTGCTTGAGTAAATGGACTGTTAACCTGGAATCCTCTCTTTTTGTCACACCCACTTGTGTTGTAGCATGTGCACATTCTTCATTTGTAGAAATCTGACCTTTAAAATAGCTTCTGGCTTTCTTAAGATTAGTTTTTTTAAAACAGATCCAGTTTACTAAGTAATCAGCTCAGTGACTCCTGTCTGATTTCACTTCTCAGCACAACCAACTGAAAATTGTTTGTGCCAGCGTTGCTTTTCTGAGGGATGGATGGTTCACACGTCGTTTGCTCTTCGCACCATCTCTCTGGCAATGCATGTCACAGGGACTGGGAAGTGCTGCCCTGTCTGACTTCCTTGCCAACATCTGTGTTTGTCATTCCACCTTACTTGTCTGTCCCACACATTTTTCATCTGTAGCTTCGTACTTGCTTTCAAGTCATTAATAAAAATACTCAAAGGCAAGCAAAAAGTCACTTTTTGTAGAAGATCCTAATTTGACCTTCTTATTCCTTGTTGAAGAACATTATTTGAGTTCTGTTGTAACCAGAGGATTTTAAAGCAAATTTGAAAGGGAACTTGGTCAACAATTTCAAGAATTTGTTAATTCCTGATAGAGAATCTCATGTTCTGTGTTCCCTCAAAGCTCATCCTAAAAGCTTTTCACTTTCAGGTTTGCTCAAAGATCTAGAGAGGCCACCTGTAAGAGAAGTTATGGCTATTCCAACAGCTTCCTGTCTTGAGACCTTAGCTTGAAACTATTTGTTGACCAGCTTGTACTTTTCTGCAGTTGTCAAGAACAACTCAAAGCAGAAAGTGTCAAACTCTTACAATTTCATCAGTATATCTACATAACAGTAATCTACCATTAATTTATGCAGTTGTTAACCTCTTTTAGCAGGGAAGCTAAGGTGTGAACTGGCTTAGCCAGTCATAAATGAAACAAATTGGCAGCGTACTTAGGGGAGCTTCCATTGCCTCAGCTCTGCTATACTTGCTCTGTGGATAAGTAAAGGATTATTTCATTTTCTAGTTTTCTTACTCTTAAGAACTTTCACGTAGGCCAAGCTCATTTCAACAATAAGAAGAACAGATTACTTCCATCGCCTGTGGACACTGTCTTACCTGGGTCACTGAGAAGTACATTGCACTCTGGAGGTGGGTCATTAGTATAGCATCTGTGGTGTGACTCGTGAAGTATTTTCATTTGGTAATCTTCATGTTTTGAAAAGGTAGGTGAGTTGGGTTGCTAAATAGCATTTTTTAAAGATGATAAAACCTCTGTAGCTTCTTCAACTATAGCATAAAATCAGTCACGGGTTAAAATATTGCAGATGATTTAAGTTTTGCAAGTTTTCCCTGCAGATCTTCAATTAACAGTTTTTAAGGACAGGCAGAGGGAGTAAATAACATTTTATTCATGCTTGTACCGAATAATAAATTGGGAATATTTATACATCTAGGAACAAGGCAGCATATTCTGTAGACTGTTTAAACTAGTTTTCCATGTGATGTGTCTTTGGGATCCCACAGTTGGGCTGGAGCATTGACCTTAGTGATTTCTCTTTGTTCTGTGTCTTCTGGCTCAGCTGGTTCACTACACATTGAAGGATTTTATAGTAATTCCACAGATAATCTGTAAGTTGTGTATTGTTTGAAGATAGATTCAGTTATGATGCTTATGAGAGATTTACCTGAGTATTGCATCTACCGTGTGCAGCACCAAGTAATGCTAGTGGCTAGATGCGAACCTCCTTTATCTTTTCTCTTCCTGGTGTTCATCTTACCCACATTGTTCACTGTGCAGTCGCATGGCTGCAAGAGAAAGATTTAGAAGATGGTGATTTTTGTATGATTTCTGTATTCTTTAAATTTTGTTTCAGGAAGGAATGAGTGACGCTACCTAAAGATCATGAGAAGTAGAAGGCGGCATTTACATGTAGCAAGAACCTCTTCAGTGAACTCCTTTACGCAGTTCTGTGCATTGATAGTTGTCTGGGAGAGTTATTTCTTGCTAGCGGTTATGAAACCACAAAAGTGTTTCTGGTATTTTGGATTTGTTTTTTATGAAGTCAAATAGTAGTGGATGGCAGACTGGCTTCTCCCTTATTTCTTTTTTCTGTATGTGTGTATGTAAATGTGTGTATGTGTAAATGATAGCAAACTTGGTGTGGGACAGCAACAATGGAGGACAGTATTATAACTCAAAATGATGATAGAAATTGGAAATACATTCTGAAAAGAAAGAATGCTATGCTTAGCGTTAGTCAAGACTAACCCACTGAAGAAATACAGAGCGGGGAATCATTATCTAGATAGCAATTCCTTAGAAAAAAGATTTTAGAATTGCAAGTAATCCCAACCAAAGATGAGGCACTGATATGATACTGTTGTAAAAAGTGCAGACATTGGATAATGAAGATGAAGTATGTTACAGAAGATTTATGAAACTATCTTTCAGCACTGTCCAGGTTTCATGTGGATTAGTATATTCAGTTCTGGGCACTTCAGAAAAGCTGTGGATGAACTAAAGAGTCTGTAGAAGAGCAATGGCAGTTATAGTAAGTTTAGAAAATTTGATAGCTTAAAGAAGAGAAGAATGAGAGAGGCTAGGTAAATATTAAAATGCATTAGAAAGCTACAGCAAGGTTGTTCACCTTACTCCAGGTGACTAGAACAAGAAATAATGGATTTAAATTAAAGCAAAATAGGTTAAGCCTAGACATTAGGAGTACTTCGGAGTGGGAGGATAGCAAAACATTGGAACAGATGCTCTGGTGAGACTGTGGGCTCTTCATAAGCGTAAGCCTTTAAGAACTCCCTGGCATGGGTGACTGATCCTCTTCTGGAATAGCACAAGTGAACTAGGTGACTTCCTGCAGTCCCTTTCAGCCCTATGGTTCTCTGCCAGTAATCATGAACTGTTCTTACCCAGCTGAGTGGAGGTCCACTGGTTAGCCTCTCCTGTGCATGGTATATCTTAAGCCTTCTAATCCTGTCAGCCTTGTGATGGGTCAGTTCCTCCATAAGAAGTAACAAAATGGTACAAAAACCAGTGACACAGCTGAACAATCTACTGTGAATCCTTATGTACTGAGCACTTTAATAAACCAAGTGCTATCTAGGGTAATAACTGCTGGGGTAAGTTGCATATTTCAGTATATAGTTAATGAATCTCTTTGTGCGAGCACTTGATTCATGAGATCAGGCTAAAAGTAATTTCCCTGAATTGGTCTGGAAAGGTCTTTAACATTGAGGACCCCAGCTCCACTCTGTGGGTAGCGGAAAATCCAGCTCTTCCCATCACTTGGTCCAGAAGGCAGATGAGATAAGAAAGCAGCTTTGGGAAAATGTCATGTCTTAAGGAGTCATCACCAGCAATTTTACTTGTACTATCCTCTGGTTATGTCATTGAATTTAGTGTCAATAATTCTGTTGAATAGCAAGTGGGACAACTCCAAACTACAACATGCAGAATTATGCTCTATGCAAATTTAATCATAAAACAGAAAATAAAAACTGAAGGAGCAAAAATAGTCTTTGATTCTTACAGTTCATCTACTGATACTGGTGCTCAGTGCAGCATTTGAGCCTAGAGGAGAATCACTACCACCATCAGTGTTAAGGCTTCTAATGTACTGGTCGTAGTTCAGTTCCTTGTGCACAATGGAATTGTATGTGGATGATGTCTAATGTTTCTTTATCTACATTTGCGTGTACTGCTTTACTGTGTCATGGGAAAACTGCTAGTAGTCTCAATAGCTTTACTCGTGTTCAGTTCTTAGTGCAGTTCTAGCCTCTGACATGTCATGTTGCTAGTTTCGTGTGATTTAATTGTATTTTAATATCTTCATGGTCACTTTGAAATAATCCTACCTATGACTTCTTCACTGCCTTTTTCAGTGTATCTGCTTTCTCTCTTTCATACTTCATCCTGGAATTTGCCAAGACTGTGTCCTTGGACTTCTGTTTGTGGGTTTTTTTTTTTTTCCATTTTATGCTCTGTTTCCAGGTGAGTTAGCCACTTGCATTGCTCTTACTGTTACCGCTATACAGATGACTTATAAATCTGTCTTTTCACCAATGTTATTGCTCCTTCCATCTAATCCTGTGCCTCAGGCTGGATCTCTAACATGATGTCTTTTAATTATCTTACCATTTCAAAACAGAACTCTATCCACTTCTCTCCTTTTCTATTCACAAATGACAAGAACATTATCCTTCTTGTCACTCAGATTCAGTGACTCAGGGTTATTTTTTACTCTTAACTTTCCTTATGCTTCATACATCCTGACCAGGACCAGCTTTTGCACCTTCTTTTTTTTGATACTGTTCAGATCCATTTTTTTCCTTTGATCCTCCTGTTAAATTTCTTATACCCACCTTCTTGCCTCTGTCCTAACTTTTGCAATTTCATTCTTTCTTTCTTCTTTTTAGTTGGTTTGCAAATCAAATGTTGCCTCCTTTAAAGCAAAATATAGTCAGTGAATTCCTTCTTTTAGTCTGCTTACATTTTCATATCCCTTCCTATTTTATATTCTTCTCAAGGCCTTTTGCCTCAAATTTAAGCTGCTCGCGAAGCTTTACATGGGTGCTTTCCAAATGTGGTGAGCAGTCCGGTAATAGATTGTGAGGGGGTGGAAAATGTCTGTGGAACCTAATGAAGTATCAGTGCTACATTCATTTTCTTTGAGAAAGTTTGTTTGTTAGGTCCAAAAACTCAGGAAATTGATCTTTGAACTTTGTCATTTGTGGTTTTTTTTCTATCATAAAGTTTTGTCATTCCTGTTCATTCTGCTTTGCCAGTACTTCCAGACTTGTCCATGTATTTGGAGACAATTTCTCTAACAGTTACATTTTGTTTTCCACAGCTTTGTACCCATGAGGGAACCTCATGACCTCATCAAAAAAACTTTCGCTGCATTTGCTTATGCATCCTTCTCATAAGCCCACTTCTGCCTTCTTGCATGCATCAGTCAAAAGTTTCTATATACAGAATTTGCTTTGATTGTCTTCTTTACTTTTCTGTAGCAGTTCTGTAGTGGTTTGTCATTAGATTATAGGCTTATTTAAACACAAACTGTCCTTTAAAGCATCTGAAAAGCATCCTGCAGTAGTGAGACTGAAGTATACAAAACTTAAATAAATTTATTTTGCAAGGTAGCAGTTGTCTTTTCTGCATTCTGAGTCTTCGTTCTTCCATTCTAGCTTCTATTAAGGCATGACTTTTTCTGTTGAAAGCCAAAATATACAGCCTGCCTGTGAGGCCACTATTAATTCCACACTATCTCTCTTTTATAGTGCAGCTGGCATCCTGCCCTCGGGAGAACAAGCTCATCACTTCTACCACATGCTTGTTCTCTACCAGTTCAGGCAAGTTAGCTATCAAGTATTGGTCTTGCCCATGGCAGCACAGAGCATTCGACAATGTCTCTGGGCCAGCTGAAAATAATTTCTAGCACAGTTGGAGTGAAACTACAGAGGTGTAACATTCAAAGACATGCGAGTCCCAAGGAGGGTGGGATTCAGCGTTCTCTCCAGCAATAAACAAAGATTTGCAAAATCAGTAAAATATAATAAAAATAGTACAGGTTTAATTAAGCTTTTTAAAATATAGCATCCCGTCCCAAGTGTGAGAAGTAATGAAACTATCTGTGGTTGTAGATTAAATTATACTTCTGGCTTCTCAGACAGGTCATATACTTCTAATACCGAATTGTCTCAACTTCACTTATTTTTGTTTTAATAATATTTTTCATACATGTGTACGTATTCTTACCATAGTGCTTTCATATACTTCATCTGCTTACTGCAAATACTGACAAAGATTTCCAGTCAGGCGTTTATTAGAAAGATAAAGCAATTAGCCATAAGCAGGTAGACTGAGGCATATCATTTAAGGGAGAAACCTCCTAGAAGTATAGATTACTTTCTGATTTTTATGATATTACTTCATATTTGCTTTAACCATCTGAGAGATGTCACTTGTAGAAGAGGATTACTTTTCAAGAGATTTCTTTGTCCTTAAAACAGCTAATGTTGTCCAAGAGCAGTGTGTCTACCTATGCTTATACCCAGCTTTGCTGCACTTTCCTGTCTTTAAGCTTAGATAGAAGTACTGAAATGGTTCCTTTAGCCTTCTCAGTATAACTCTGAATGTTTTCAAAGCACAGGTTTTTTACCTTTGTAGAGTTTTGTTCAACTGAGTATATGTCGTAGGCAATTCTTCTTGTTCTTTAAATTTCTTTAACTGACTAAAACTTGCTCTCTGCTTTTGAGGAATTTTGAAGAGTGTGAAAGCTGCCTTCTCGTTAGTGTTACTCTGCTGCCACGCAATACTTTCAACTTCCCTGTCATCTTATTACCATAATAGTTGGCGCTGTTTTCTACACGTTGTCTAGAGCATTATTCCACAAAAAGAGTGAATCTGGCTCTCATTAGGTCCCCAGTTGATGGGTGCTGATTGTATTGAATCTTTGTTCTGTAAGCATCCAGCAGTGACAGACAATGGCACTAGATTTTTTATAACGTTATAGTATCAGGTATTGTAATACAGAAGAGTGGCAGTTTTGGGACTGTGGTTGGATGTGAAGGTCTCTTTCTCCTTTCTTAGAACTCCTTCTCCCCAACTGAGTTGATTTTACTGGAGGACCAGAATCTGTCCAGACAGGACAGACAGGACTTCTCTCTCTCTCTCTCTTTCTGTTGGATCCTCTCAGCACACAACGCTGTGCTGCACGCTGAGTGAAGACCTGCTGGCCTTTGCAATTCATGGCTGCCCCATGCTGCTCCGTCACTTTTCTGGGGAGAAGGACACATCTGCGGAGCTTGGTGGAGGTTGAGACCCTAGCTCTTTACCAGGGGGGTGGTGCAGGCATGGGCTGAAGTGGTGAGGAAAGAACAAAGGGCTAGAGGCAGAGGGACAGAAGGACCAAGCAGCACGGTGCTGGCTTGGGCAAGGCCACTACAGGCAATGCAAGGCAGTGCGCGGGACTATTATTGGCCAGTATCAGGCTGGTTCTGCTATTCAGTGTTGTTTGATGAGTAAGGACATAATCTAAATGAATGCATTTGGATACATTTAGGGTAAAGATACTTCTGTGTAACTAGTATATCGCCTATTACCAACATCTGTCTGGTACAAATGGAAACACAATCTGCTCATTTCATGGAGGTCGTCACATATTCATGAACTAAGAAGAGCTTTTGAACATTTGCTGATTCTAAATTTGACTGTGGTCGGAGGTTAAATGTGGAGAATTCTATCATGTGTTGGTCCATCTGGTTCTCAGTTATTTTTATGACAAGGCAATATGTGGTAATTACATATTATTATTGTTTGAGAATAGTTTTAAAGTATTTTGTCAAAATGGTTATTAAATCTTTGTATCTGGAAAGTGTGTTTCCCTCACATGAAGAACTGTCTTTAAAAATTACAGATTAGGTACATTTTATGAAATAAACCCCTTTTGACTGTATCCACATTTTGTTTCAGTGGCACGCAGTATGCATTTTGAAGCTCAGTGAATGTTCTTCCTCATCCGTGTAGCTTAGTATCTATCTGGGGGCTCTTGTATTTCATTATTGGCAGTTCCTTCCTTTTTTTGCCTTAGTCATTTAGTGGCCGTACTTCTGCACTTTTGCAACATTCTTCAACAGGAACAAACTTACTCTAAAAAATCCTTGTTCTAGGAGTTTAAGAAGCTGAGTGTCTCAGGCCTCCATTATATATTTTTTTTTTTTTTTTTGGAAGGGTCTTTTGCTTAGCTACTTAAGTTTTAAACTCTAAGTATGTGCAATTTCATTACGTTTTATTAATCTTCTAAATTAAGATGTCATATTTGTTTGTCTTATCTCAGAAATTTTCTTTGTTTGTGGAAATTCTCAGTCTTATTTTGTAAAGTATCACTTGTGTCTACCTTGTTCTTTTTTTCAATATTATTTTTGATGAGTTTTGATTTCTTTATTAATCTTACCTGCACACTAGAAAAGTCATCCCTGCAGTCATTAGTTAATTTGTTACTCTGTTATGCTGACTTTGTCCAGACGCATGAAATGTGTCTGCAGCGTTTATTTGTTGTAATAAACATATTGATTAAATAAAAATTCCAGCTAAGCGTCTGTGAAATAGTAAAAAGATTTGGATGCTTATATAAAGGGAGAAATTTGAAGTTCCCTGCTCAAAACGTATTGAATGTACTAAAAATATCAAATGGCATATTTAGAAGATTTTGTTTTAAAAATATGTTGTTATAGGCATGCTCAGCAATGAAAAAACTTTTTGAGCTGTTTTTGTAATGAAGAATATATATGGAGCTAAGTAAAACAGCTGTGTTACAGACTCACAGTAAGATTGCAGGATTAATAACTGAAGACTGAAGTTCAGTCCCTTCTGACATTGTGTGTGTGAGAGAGTGAATGTGTGTGTGTGAATGCTTGTGTGTGTGTGCTTAAAACTGGACGGCTTTATTTATTTATTTCACTTTCTTTTCTTTTCTGCTTTTCATATAGAAAATAAAAAAAGACCCTTTGGACTTGAAGCAAAGACCCTAAGCAGCATTCTGATTTGCCTCACTCAGAATCCCTACTGTATTTATTTTCCTGAAGCTTTTTTCCTTCCTTTCTCTTTTTAATAAACACTTATAGAACTATATTGCTTGAAGTTGCTATCTAGCCGAAATACCTGTGAAAATCTTACCTGCCTTGAGTACCTATGTTCCCTTGCTCCTCTGTTCATTTCTTCCCTGCTTTTTTTGTAGTTATATTTACCCCTTCCTATAATCTTTCCTATATTTCTAGAAAAACATTGTCTTGAAGGCTCTGATCAGCTTCATTTATTATGCAGTTATAAGTAATGTGGAGACTCGGTACGAGAGAGTGGCTGAATTGTGGGCCAAGTTCAGTGTGGAACACTAATACTCTTGTCAGGAACAAGAAGGGGTCATCAGGAAGATATACACTGGAAGGGTCATGAAATAGCTCATCTAGGACTCTTACCAGTTTTGATACTGTGTGAAATGGCTACTGATAGCCAAAAAAAAGAAGATGGAACCTCCGTGTGATGGAAAAGGAGATCGGATCAAAGGCAGTGATATGTGGAGTGTGAGATAGTAAATCTACTGTCTGCCATACAGGTCCAGTTGAAAGGTGAGTATATGGGAAGATGAGATAGCACCTTCCAGGGCTGACGGTTTATAGAGGCATACATAGCTTTAAAGTGTAGGTTACATGGGAGGTGTTACAGGAGCAGACAAGATTTAATCCTGAAAAAGGCCATCAGCTAGGGAGTAACTGTTCTGCGTAGGGAATCTTCAGGTTGCTCTTCTGCAAATACTGTCTGAATAGCTACAAGCAACTAAGACCAAACATTGCACCAGTGTTTTGAAGTGGGAGTATAAATAGATGTGGATGCATGCCCACAATTTAGACTTTTTTGTCAGATTTTTTTGCACATAGTTTTTGCTGGCAATCGGTTTGGTTGTGGGAATTTGCTGACATTACTGAAGTCGGTAGCCTCAACCAGCTGGGCTTTACCTAACTGAAGTCTCACACAGCCGTGGGGATGTCTTTCAGCTCCCTGCCCAGGTATGGCGTGGAGAGCAGGAGGAAGTGCTAGAAGCTGTAACTCTATCATCTACAATACTTAGGGAGTAATTACCACTATCCATTTTATTCTGTTTTTCAGGTCTTAAAATATGACTTCCTTGTAATACCTCAGAATACTTAAAAATCACAAAATTATTAGAAAAAAATGTAGCAAATGTCCATTTAGTCCTTATTTTTCTTTTTTTGTTGTTTTTTTAAAATGCTTTTAGTTGTTAGTCTGTTCTCCATATGTTGATACCCTTGAAAATGCTTTTATACCATTAGTCTTTCTCTCTAGCTCTGTTTTCCCCAGAAAGCCATACTAATACTGCCTTTTGCATCCTCACCTCTTTATTCTCTTTGAAGAGAAACTGATTGTCATTCAGATGACAAATGATCTGTGCCATCAGTCAGTTTTCAGTTGTGTGTTTTCACTAAGCTCATTTTCATTAAGCTCAACTCCTTTTTGCTAATTTTTTTTGTAATTCTTGCAGTTTGTTTTTTTGCCATATCTTTAAAGATCTCTGATTTGATTAGTCTTCAAAATCTTTTAAAATACTGATATATAATTTTGCCGTAGAACCTGTGTTCCTTTAGCCCTAAGAAGAGTTTGTAGCAGTGCTGTTGACAATAGGACTGTGCCCTACTTCCCTCCCTCCCCCCGTGTATTTTGTGGGTTACCTTTTTGAATGGCTTGTTTTTCTGTAAAACTTCAAAAGTAAATTTAAATACTTTTAATTCCATTTTGAAGTTTTTGCAGGTTATTGTAATATCTTTTCTGTAGTTATTTGTAGATATATATGTTCTCTCCATAATAATATTTTTAAATTAAATAGCTTGGTTTTAAACAAAATCCTAAAAGAATCTAAGACACCTGTGCACCCCCGTATGTTGTCTATGTAAAACTGATTAAAAAAATCTCCATACTCTTAGAAGTCTATCAAATAAATTTCCATTCTAACTTAAAGCTATATGTCAATGCAGTGTGCCACGATGAGGTTACACTGACAGAGTGATCAGAGGTGACTGATCCGTTGGGGAAAGCAGACGTTTTTGAAGAGCTGTGTAAAGCTGTAAATATTTCATGTTGTTCTTTACCAGATATTATTCGAAAAGCTGACATCTGCATTTATAATGTGTTTGGTTGAAGTCTAATGGTACGTCAAGTCCTGATTAATTGAACTGACTTTATAGGGATGTGTTGCAGGTACATAAAGATTAAGACTACAGAGATTCAACCCAAAATTTTACAGGAGGCCTTTTTAGTCAGATACTGTTTTAAGCTAGGCTGATGAAAGCCTTACTGGTTACCCAAATACATTTGTTTATGTACCAGATGTGAGATTTGTAACGCAGATGCAAAACATGTTTTAACTGGTTTGATGCTGAATACCAGAACATCTGTTTAAGTAGCTGAGTTATCAGATGTGCATGGAAGACCTCTAAGTTTAATATTCCTGCTTTTATGGCGGTATTTGACAGGGAGGACATATCCTAATGGAGATCCTTGAATACTGCAAGAGTGTTTCAATGTAGAACTACTAAATAAAATCAGTGATCAAACTAGGAAGCAGGGTATTTGAAACCACTGGGTAAACTGTGCAAAAATGGGGGCAGTGTAGATTCTAATCTTTCAGCCTTCCTTCTGCCTCACCATTGCCACTTGTTGGAAAATTTTCTAAAGGTGACATTGATACAGTCTTTACTAGTGTAAAATTCATTCTGTGTTATCATGTGCTGTTCTGGGTACACCTATCAGCAGCATTGCTGACATCGTGTTGTGATGGCCTAGCAGAGAATGAAGCAAAAGCTCATACTATCAGAGAGAATAAGCAGTTGGTTTTCTGTGCTGGAAGCAGTAAACACATTGCTTCTTATGTGAAGATCATTTTCTGTGGGTTTTTTTATGTTTTTTTTTTTTTTTTTTAAAAATAAAGATGCCAGAGGACAGACGCATGAAGATCAGAAGTCTTATATTAACAGACATGTGAAGGAAGTATTTTATTGCCTTCTCAACTTTTTAAAAGAAAACACAACTTCAGTTGTGTTCAGTTTCAAAGTATTACAAAGTGTCTATTTACAAGGAAAAATACTGTATTCTCGCAACCTAATTCTAGGTGCCTACGCTAGCAGGCTAGTACACATAAAATCTGTTAATAATCCCTGGAGAGAGACAGGCTCCTTCAGAAACCACTTCAGACAACTGTAGGGTTCTGTGGTAAATCTCTTCAGACTCTTTAGAAGCGTCTTTTTCTTTCCCTCCATTGACTGTTTAGAGGCTTCTGTAGCTTAATGTCATTTAGGACCTAAATTGATCTGAACTGGTTCTAGATATGTCGCAGATTAGATTAGGATGGCAGAGATTCAACACAAGGTTACTAGAGCCACTAGAGCCGCTTTTAGTCAGATGTCATTTTAAACTAGACTGATGATCCTAGTTCATGCTGATCAAGATTCGTGAATATACTTGGTGCTTTGAATATCTTGAAAATAATTGGAAAACAGCTTTACATATCATGATTTCAACATGATTTTAGCTATGCTGGGATTACTGCTTGAGAACAAACACTTCGCATTTTTGCAAACTTGGCCAATAAAACGTTTGTATCAATTCATATTGTCTACTTACAGTTATGAAGCAGGAATTTTCCATAGAAATTTAAAGAAATTCTCCCTGGCTGTACTTGGAAAACAGCAGGAAGCGATGTGTAGAACTAAACTGCTGTCCCCCATGCCCCGAGACATGGAGACCTCACTGTAGTATTTTTATCAGATGCTGGGTCTTATTTAAATATAAATATTTCAGAAGTGTGAACCTATAATTTATATTTAAATTTTGTGTTATTTCCAAAAAGATGTTGCACATGTCCATAAATATTCTGCTGAGCCGTATCTGGACAGTGTTGAACAGTGAGATTGATTGTTCCTGAAAGAAGAACTGCTATACCGAGAGTCTGAGCAATCTCTGCTAGGTTTTGATTGCAGGTCAGCCTTTCTTTTTTCCACTCAAATTAATGTTTTTAGTGTGTAAATCGGCACCAAGTCTAATGCCGGGCTGAGACTGAACCCTTGTTCAGACATCTGATCTTACTTGTACTGCATACTGCTTTCACAATATAAGGACCTAAGAAAGTATAATGTAATTACCACAATTTGAATAGCACTAGGGAGTGACTGTCTGGGTGTGATTCTGGCGTCTGGCTTTTCAGTGTAATTTACTAAACTTTTGAATTGCTGTCAATGTTTTCAAATACTGATAAATACCATTAGTGTTCATGAACTGCTGATATATAATTATGGTAAAAGGAAGACTTTAATTCAACTGTCTTTACTTAAATGTTAAATAAAATAAAGTGAGCCCCAGAATTCTAAAAAAAACTTTAAAAATTTAACAGATTTGTTGCCGTTTTATGCCAATAAAGCATCTTGGTCTGAGGCCCAACATAATCCCCCAAAAACAATTGCTTTCCAGGCCATGGTGCCCTCAGGTGCCTCGCTCTCACACCTTTTTGTGTTTTTTTTCTTCACTGCATTGCTCAGATATGGTTTATTATGCCCTTTACCTAACTGCTCTCTATATTGTGCAGACTGCATCTTAGTACTTGTACTATTTCCCTTCTATTTTCACATCCTGCATGCTCATACTGTAGCATAAGGAGATAATTGAACTCATGTTGCACCACGTTTTGTGTGCAGCTTTTTCTAAACGCTTTGTGTGCCTCTTCTGTTGAGATAAGTCTCAATTTTCTTCCTCCCTAATGACTACATTGAGAATTTGCTAAGAGTGCGGTGACAATGCACGTGAAAGAGCTCTCAGTATTTGACGGATGACACTTCAGCAGCTAATTGCTCATAGAATTTTACTTCATGAAATGGTTCATACACCTGTTTCGCTCAGTACCTTACTTTGGAAATCTACATGGTGAGTGAAGCTTTGCCAAAATGTATGAGATGTATTCCAAAAAACACAAGCATAATTGGAATTTATAAGAATCTGTTCTGAATGGTTCCTTTTTCTCCCACTGTAAACTCTACCAGTAGTAGATATTACCGATAGAATGTATTTATGAAATTTCTTAGGTTTTTACATTACTTTGCTTCATTTGTCATTCTGAAAGATAGTTTTTGCTTTCACTGAAAATGACAGACAAAATTACTTGCTAAAAAAATCATCTGATTATTGTGAAATCCTGTGGAATTATGAAATATGTTGAGTTCAGTTTTTGAAAGGATCCTGAGAATCACCGCGATTCTCTTTTTTCATGAGAGAAGAAAGGAGAAGATAAGGCAAAAAGCAGTCCAACAAAAGTTTAGAAAATACCATGCATCTATGAGACACTTTTTCTGATAATTTGATCTCATCCAATTTTAGCATTCCTTGGATATGAAAAGATATTGCAATAACCACGCTTGTTCAAGTATGGCTTTATGTAGCTCAGTGCATACTCTAGTTAATGTAATCAATGTGGAACACAGTATGCTGATCTCAGGGATACAGAGATTTGTGGGGCAGCAGCATTTGGCATAGCTGTATTTTTTACTTCATGAGAGGTATTTATGAGAGGTCTTTATATTCTGGTCCTATTGCTGCCACTCTTCCCACTCTCCTTAGTCTGTCATATTGTTGCTGATTTCCACTAGAGACACCAGTTGCAGAAGTGAGAACACACTGAATTTTTGGGTGTAGTGGGAGAAATATAATAGACTTTTTTTTGCTACTGTATGGAAGGAATGGAAGAAAATGGAAGGAAATATGCAGACAAGAGTATGTGATTGGAGTACCCAGCCTCTTGCCATCAGAGTCCTAGATTAAACTTTTGAGCTTTACTGACTTTTACAGCATGTGCAGAGTTATAGTCCCAGGAATAAAACAGATCACACAAAAAAATAAAAAGGGAGCCTAAAAGCTGGAGTAATTATAGTTCACCTGCTTGAAGCTTTAGTGATTTGGAAAACCTCAGTTTTGATGCCTATACTAACGACGCATCAAAATACTTAAACAAATGTGCGTGAAACATGTAGTGAAACAAAATGGTTTTCTAGCACAGCAACTTTTAAATCTACCAATTTCTGTACAGACGCATCATGTAACTTCCAAAAATTCATCTGGCTTCTCCCTGAATGTCCTGTTAGCTCCTTCTATATCAGTCCTCTCCCTCCTCCACCACAATAGCTTACAGATTTTGAAGCCTCTGTTCTTACTCCCCAGATGTAGGAAGAACAGTAGGCGCTTCAAAAGAGGTGATGTGGACAGACAGAGGCAATGTTAATGGTAGTAACTTGAAACCTGTAATTCTTTCCAATCCAGTCAAAATGTGAACTGTTTCAGAAATTGAGAGGGGTTTGTTCTGGCACAAAAACTGTGAAGGGAGAAAACTGAAGTTCAGGAAGTGTCCAACCAATGTGCTCTTCAGTAGTACCATTTTGAGTGCCAAATCCTTAAGGAGTTCTCCTGTTGCCAGTTGATGAGGCTGTTTTGTAATGGACTGAAGAAAATGTCTTCATAGCACTGTATTTAGTGAAAGTTGTATGAGACTTAGAGTGTAGCAAAGATTTAAGTGAGCTAAAATAGATGAGGTATATTTGTGTCTCTCTCCTCCCCCTCCCCATCTTCCCTCCCTTCCCTTCTTCCTCTCTTATCTTCCTCCCCCTCTCTCTCTTTCCTTCCCTCTCATTTTTTCAGCAGCATAGAAAGACCTTATTGGGATAAGAATATCAGAAATCCTGTTGACATTTCTAGCTAGTCTAATCTAATAGACTTTTTGGAGTGTCCCAAGAAAGCTGAAGACCATCAAGTTCTTGAGTATCTCAATACTTTCTGTAGTAGAAACAAAGACTGCTGTCTTGCCAGTGAATACACTACATGAATTAGTGGGTCTTTTCCGTGTTTATATGCTGCAATTTTATTTACTGCTAGGCAAATAGATCACATTTTCCTTCATGTGGAATGATTTTTTTTTTAAAAGAAACATGCCTATATGTAGCATTTTTCTTTTTTCACAGATGTAATTTCTTACTCTTCCATGTTGTTCTCTTTATTGAGTTTGTGTTATCCTCTTTATTGAGGACTCAGAGCAATTAAGAGATGAAATAGGTTTAGTAGAACATTCTGTATACTTTAATAATACATATTTTTCCTTCTCTATATGGAGCGAAGCACAAGTAATGACAAATAAAGGATCTTCGTATATGAAAGTTGTTATTAGACAATGTTACATTATTTGTCTTCATTGTAATTGTATTACATTATCTGTCCTTTCTCTATACATACTAATATTCAACCTGAATTTGTGTGACTGGAAGGGTTCTCCTGAGTCACTAAGGTTGATTTTTACTATCACAGCTGTAATACCGTATTTTTCTTTACAGTTCCTTTTAAAAGCTTTATTGAAAAATATAACTGGATTTAACTTGCATAACCCTTTCTTTTCGGCCAGAAGTCCTGTGGCAGTTTGCATGGACCTGTGAGGGAGAAGTACATCCTGAACCTTCACACTGGTTTCTCTAAATTCAAGAACAGTCATAGTTACAAGTACACTGTAATTTTTAGATTAAGGCTTTTACAAATGTTATTGTCCTTCAAAGTAAGTTAAATTGAATATTACATTCCTTTCAAATACGGATTTGGGAAATTCTGATGTGATTGCCAGTTTTTCATATAAAGGCATTGGTTGTCCAGTGGCTTATCCTCTGGTATTCCTATCAGGCATACGTATTTTTTGTGGGTATGGCTTAATTTTACTTTTTAATGTCTTTGAGGTTGTATGGGTAAAACTAAGCAGAATTTATCCAACAGGTATGTTCAGAATAGTCTGATCTTGTTGCAAAGTAAGTATGCCTGCTTTTTGAGAAACATTTTTTTCTGGAGTTAAAAATGAATATAACACATTACTTCTTAAATGTTCTTACTGATCCCATTATTCTTTCTGTGCATTTTACAAATAGGATGTGATGTTTTGAGTATGCTTCAGGCTTCAGTAGTTTGTATAATGTTCTATTTTCTGCAGCAAAAGCATGTCAAGGTGATCTCTGTGGGTGGTTAATATTTTCTGGAGTTTATTCCTCAACCATGAAAATATGCAAAACTGGAGAGCTTGGTGGTATGTCATATATTTAGGTATAAAAGATTCTTTTTTCCAATTTTATCTTCATTAAAAATAACAGAAAAAAATCAGAAGTGTAGTAGTATATACTGTTTGTTCATGGGTGGACGCAGCATTTGTCACTCCTGACTTGTGTTTGTGGTTATGCTGGTGAGCAATTCTTGTGATAGCTTAGATTGTAATTTTGTGACAGTATAGTGTAAAAGTGTCATATAAATGGAATATTTTAAAACATAATATTCAAAATCATAGAATGGGGGGGAAAACTCTCAAAATTATTGAATGTTTGCATTTTAGCAGAAATATTCTTGATTTGTTCGATAGGCTTTAGGTGTTATTTTGCTTGTTTTCAAATATAAGTACTTTTTAAAAAAATTATGGAAAGCAACAATAACATTTCTATAAAATAAATGTATAAACATTGTAACAGTATTTGAATATGGAAGAATTATTAGAAATCTGATTATTAGAGAACTGAAAGAGGCAAAAGCATAAGTAATGAATGCTTTCACTACTGTTACAGTAGTCACAAGAAAAAAATGCAAGTGAAAATGCCAAATATATCCATATACATAAAATGCGTTTGATTTATAAAAAAGGAATATTGAAAAAGCTACTGAGCATTTCAATTAAATGCATACATTTTTTTCTTTCAAGACTAAAGCAAACATATAAGGAAATTAACTGTTACTAAGAAATAATAATGTGCCTGCATGCTGATTGCCTGCTGATAGCATGTTTAATCATTGCTTCTGTCTTTCTTCTGGTTTTGTTTCCTTTAGCCTCTGTCTCTGGGAAATTGTATTTCTGCTGTTTGTATAGCATATAGGAGAAGTGAGTCTTTAGTTGTAAATGGGAACTCTGAATGTTTTTCAGGTATGTCTTCACTAAGGTTATCCTCTCTGATACAGTGAAAAGATGCAAAAGGTATCTGCAGCAGAGATCTTTTCATATTTCCCTTGCCATTCCTGGCAGTTTGATTTACCTCATTAAAAGGCTGGAAAAGCCACTCGGAGCACCTCCAAGCTCAGGATCTTTATTCTCGGTGAGAAATTTGTTCTTTTGGAGCTCAGGCAATTTGCAGAATCTGTGAATCACTTTGGTGCACACCTCTGGGCATCATAAGGAATATCACACTAATGTTCTCCAGCAAGAGGCAAAGCAAAGCAAGATCTTTGCCTTGTAGAAAGAGTTAATCGGGCTGTAGAGGAGATACAAATACATCAAAACCAGAGAATATATCTATGCTCAGCTTTCTGGTGCTTATCTCTGAGAACATGGCCTTTTTAAAGACACAGTTTTCAGAGTCAGAAAGAGGAAGCTAAGGACTAGGTCCAGTGCGATACCTTTTTTTTTTGGTGATCACTCTCCGCACAACCCTTTAACTTTTCAAGGTAGCAGGACAACTACATCTTGTACCTTAGAAAAGGTTTACATTCAGCATTCTTGTTTCATCCCTTTCTCATACCGTAGGTGGAATGGGAAATTTGCTAAGCCTACCTGCCCAGCAGCTCTACTGATATCAGCACTAGGCAGAGTTGGGTGAGGTGCTTGTAGTCTTATGTTGCTAGTCCCAGAATGACAGTAGTAGTTCTGGTTCCTTACACACATTTACCTGTCACAGATCTCTCACTCCTTACTGCTACTCTTCAATCTGCAGTGGGGGAAGGTCGCTGTAACGACATAGTTAATGCTACAGGGAGTCCACAAAACAAATACCCTGTGTGAAACAGCTTCAGCTGGTGGCGTTAACAGAGCATGAGCTTTCCAATACCCTGTTCTTGCAATCAGGTACTGTGTTCCCGAGGTGAAGCAGGGTGATCTGTGTCTAACTGGAGGCAGCAGCCATTTGGCTTATCATGTTCCATTCAAAGGGTTGGTTGATCTTTCTGTATTCTTTGTGTCTGAAGTTTATAAAGATATTTAAGAAGAAAATAAAAGTTTTGCTTTCATTAGGAGTTTGATCTTACCATCAAATCTTGACTTATTTCATGCAGCTGGATGTGCTAGTGTCCTCATATTCTGTTAGCCACGATGACAGCTTTTATTGGTAGCTGTCTCATTTTTGTGAGAAGATTGGAGGTATCTATTACTGACAGGAGATCCATCCTCCCCTCTCTGACAGTGGTGGATTCCTCCTGCTCTCCCCATTCCATCTGTGTGTCCTGGACGCAGAGGTTTCATTGAGGACTCATCCCAAGTTCCTGCTTGTAGTTATGTGCCACCCAGAAAGAAACTTCCTGATGCACTGTAGAATACTCTGGTGGGAAACATGACTTCAGAATTCTAATTATACTAGATTAGTTGCTTCTCTTTGTGCTACAGCAACTTTATTATTTCTTACAATATACAGTAAGTAGTCTTGTTACACCTTCTCCATGTATCTCTAAACTGCCTTTTGTTCAGAGAGGGTATACACAGTCCCAGAATACATCTGATGATGATGGGTATTTCAGTGTATAGCAGAATATTTCTATCATGGAGGGCATAATGGCAGCAGCATATTTTTGTCAGTATATTATTTGATGGCTTTTCTAATTGCAGAATCCTAACGACAGTCAAAAATGGAAAAATATTATGAGTCAATCTAACAGCACAACTTCAGAAAATTCTGTGTGCAAACATTTCTGATTTGTGTCGGGGATTGTAAAATCTGGGTGCATAATCAAGTTAATAAAACATACTTTAGAATTCAATAGATGTGATACATATTAAAGTTACTAATCTGTAAATGGTGATGAATAGTCCATTTTTTTTGTACTGGCTGTCTAAAGTTCTTACATTATCTGCAGCTGGAGGGTTTTTCCATTCCATCTAAGCAGTGCCAATAAAGTAGGGTGTCACAAAAGGCGAGGAGATACATGGAAACTGTAGAAAACATATCTTCCACTTTGCTGAAATTTTTTTAAGGAAAAGTATCTTTCAAAAAATTTTATACACCTCACTTCTATTGAAATTTTGAAATGGATAACCTTAGCTACTAAATGAAACCACAGTACTCTACTTTCATTTCATGCAATAACTGGAATCAGTCAAACAATTCACGCCACCTGTTGCTTTGTATTTTTCTTCACATATAACAACATAGAGGTGCACTAGGAACACTAAATTTAAACTTGTGTTGGCATTAACACTTAATACCAACTAAAATCCCTCTATTTTACACTTCAATGATTGAAAGATTAAAAATAGAATTAACCATAGTAATTTTGGTCAGAGCTTATTGACTTCAGCAATGAAAAGAGATTAAAAATATATTGCGAATATATTTTTTTCGCTGTGTGTCAGTGAACACTGTTTCAATACCTATCTGGCACATCACAAAATAAAGTTGGATTTATCAGCAAAATTCATGTGTTTGTTTTGTGATTAGTGTAGACATATTAGCACGTATTTTGTATGAATTAGTTGGGCTAAAGTTTTAATAGGTCATACAGAGATTTTGGCATCAGGAAAGTGATTTATAAATTCATGATAAAAATGAGATGCAAAAGAGCAAGGGTAAGCACGGAATTCTTTGGTTAAGCCTCAGATGAGCTTCCAAATGTAAGAATTTACCTGAGTAGATTTAAACGTTACTATAATTGCTCACTACTGAAGCCTTGTAAAAATAATGTAAAATCTGCTGAACGTAGCCCAGTAGTTTTATACTTGACACGGTGGGCTTGATTCTGTTTCCTGCAAATCTGAGATATCTTGAGAGGGCTGGCAGATATGACGCAGGAGACCTGCACCCTTCTGAAGTGACAGCTGGAGGCTACATGGGATTTTCTTGGACACTAGGCACTCTGTGGGCAACTGAGTAGAACCTGCCTGTTTGCAGAGTTACTGAGAGGGAGATATTTTCTGTTCTTTGCAATGTTATAGATTATTCTGTTTTTAATGGATGTCTTGAATCCTTAGAAAGGCCCCTACAGAGTGTTTTGAATATTATGAACTCAAGGGCCAGATCTTATTTGCTTGTCTTAGGCAAAGGGTTTTATTACAATCAGTAAAGTCAACAGAATGCTGACTCAGAGAAGCTGAAATGATCCCAGTTGTATATTTATTTCTCCTTATAACATATCTACCGAAACGTGTGCAGTGGAGATGGAATCATAGGTATAACAGCATTGCATGTATCCCAGCTGTGGAATCCACAAATAAAGGAATTTTGGAAGTCCTCAGTTCTGACTTTAAATCTGTTCTGCCGAAATCAGTGGGAATTTCACTATTTTAGGGTAGCTTAGTTACATCAGTCCTGAGCTATCCTGGAAATCTCTTCCATCTAGTAACATTTCAGAAAGCACCTCTTATAGTGTTCAGTGATAATATCACATGAAATAAAATTTATTTTTGTATTTCATGAAAAATTTCAATTGCTTTAAATCAAGGACAGTTTAAATTTCCTACAGGCAGTAGGAACAAGGCCAGTAGGCAACACAAGGCCTTTCTGAGACTGCTGGCAGGCAGTTTTCGAAAGGGTCCTTTTTACATTACAGTTCAGGGCAGCACGATCATCGTTAAATAAATGCTTCATGACATCAGTAACCCATGACTTTAATCTCTTTTACTTTATCTTTGACACCAGCATATTGGTGCTTGTCTTTACCTACATTTTAACATTTTCACTGTTTATTCTTTCATTATTCCCATTAATTTCTTCTTCTTCTACTCCATGATCTGTCTTTCCTTCTTTTTTCTATCTCCTGCCTTCATTATTTAACTCTTCAGCTGCTTGCGTTTTTCCTGTTATCACTGCACAAGACTCCAGATAAGAGCAGGTGGAAAAGCTACTGCTGAGTAACATCTGAAGTGCATCTGCTGTGGTGTGACAGATCATCTGCCTGCTTTAAATACCAGCTTACTTGATCTTTTTCACTTACTTTACTGGAATTATATGTTTTTCCTTGTGCTTGCATGGCCACATGTGCACCCAGAGCTATGCCAAAGCAGATAGAGTCTACAACCCAGGACACCCAGCAATAACACGCTTGTCTGCCAGTACTCTTGCTCGTGCTTTCCTTCTTTTCCCCTTCTACCAGGTACATACCCTGGCTTCCACAACTTGCTCTTACAGTCCTCTTTTGCTTTTGGCACTTCACTTCTATTACCATTTATCATGTTTTCATCTCTCAGTTTTGAACGGAGATATTTCCCGTTTCTTTTGTTAAATTTTCTTGTGAAACAAGAAAGGTCTGCTTGTTTTACTGAGAAGGTTTACTGCATGTACACATGTGCCGTAAGAAAAACGGGTGGGGAA
>NW_009190321.1:0-223 GCF_000690835.1 Fulmarus glacialis
GCACTGATTCCTACCCATCTGTCTTCTATCATGTCCGCCAACAGATCTGACAATTATCTTAATGCCCATATGCTTAATTGTGGGCTTCTCAATTCCCCCATTGCTATCGGAAATCCTGCAGGAATTTCAATTTGGCATTCGACTTTCATTTCGGGGGATCGGATTCGCAGGCCTGCCATTTTTTTCCCCGTAATGCCAGCTAAGCCTCTGACAGCGGGAGCTG
>NW_009190321.1:235-5785 GCF_000690835.1 Fulmarus glacialis
GCTCCCCCCAAACATAATAACCTGTCACCTGCCTTTCCAAAACGAGAAGCCCCGTCCAAATTAGCGCTCGCTGTATTTCATTAACCACCGAGTCCCAAACCCGAAGGGGCACCATCCCTACCAACGCCGTGACTCCGGGTAATATACCAATAAAGGTTTTATTAAACACTCCAGTAATGCCATCATCGGAGCTGACAGCGCGGGTGCGATGGAAACGCATCCATTCCTCCCCTCTCCGCGGCTCACAGACACACTCTGCGGAGCAGGGTTCCTCCTTCATTAAATAAAGGAGACCGCCGAGAAGAGTTAAGCATCTGAAGAGCAAAACTGTCAGGAGTTGCAGGAGACTTTGATATTAAAGCGCCCGGAGCAGTAACACCAGCATTGCCTCCCTGGTCCTGCGTGGCAGCTCCGGCTGGCTGCGCTCCGAGACGGAGAGGTACCGACAGACGTCTGTAAGGACAGACAGACAGCGTGTCCGCACGGAAAACTCAGTGCTCCACCTCCTCAGGTGCGTGCATCGCCCAACGCTCGAGTGAAAGGGGCGATAAACCCGGCAGAGAACTGTAAATCGCTCTTTATTCTCAAAAAGTAAGTACTCGGGCAGATAAAAAGATGGAGGGATGTTTCTAATCAGACTTACAAGATAATATAGGATAATTGTTAACAGCAAGTCGAGACCGCAGTAAGAAAGATAAAAGGGAATCCTGCCAAGGGGAACTAGAGAAAATCTTTTACTACTAGACGAAATGCAAATAACCGAAAGGAAGTTAAAATAGCAGAGACAAAAACTCTCTCCTTGTTGAGACGTTTTAGTTTTTAAAACATGAGATACTAAGAAAAGACTGGAACCAGCATTATTTGGTTTTAAGACAGAATGAGTTGTTACGGGGCGCTTGGGGCTCGGTGGTCCTGCTTCCTGAAACCTCAACAGAGAAAACGCAGTAAAATCCCGATGACATCCTTCTGAGGAGAAAAAGTATTTTTTCCCAACACACATGAAAGAAAACACCTAGTGAAATGGGCTGTCCTTCTCCATCCCCAGCGATACCCAGCTCAGCTGGATATCACCCTGGGCAACCAACCTAGCTTGGGAGCTGGCCCTGGCTCCGCAGCTGGCCCTGCCGTGAGCAGGGCTTTCACCCCGGCCACCTCCACAAGTCCCCTCCGATCCACATTTTTCTGCGATTGTACAAGACGAAAACCATTTAGTTTTGAGGTCGACGAAGACAAAGAAACATATGATACCACTTCTGGTTGGCAAACAACCACCACCCTTCGAGCAGAGCTCCCGAGAGCGGCTGGAAGCTGTAAAGGCGCTTTGACAGACGCCGTGTCTCGCCCTGCGTCCCTCCCTTTTCCTGCGAGCCTCCCCGGGCTCCATCCATGACCTGTGCAGACAGACAGACAGACCCGGAGATGGCAAGCCTCCTGTCCTGCTCCTGCCCCGGAGCAGCCCACCTCCGTTACAGGGCTGCAGGAGATGCCTCCAGTTGGGTGGTCCACCTTGAAGAGGGACAACCTGGCTATCCTGATTATTCGGCCTGACTTCTTGAAGACTACCTCGTTTTACCATGTCAAGAAGCAGACATGGTAATAACCGAAACCTAAGGATTTGGAGGATTTTTAAGCTGAAGTGTCAAATTCAGATGCAAAATAAAGATGCCAAGAAGTCACCCCTACTTTACCACTGAAATACTAATATAAAGTTTTATTTATATTTTTAAAATTGGTTCCAATAAAAAAAGATTTCCTCACATTTCTTCTCCTTTAGGTTCTCAAGAGATCTGGAAGGTAACCACCTATGTTATGTCTCACAACTGAATGATAAAAACTATCGATTCTTTTCTTCTCTTTTACAACCCACTACGTGATCTATCTCGCTTCTTCAGATTTGCAGCCTTTTTTCCTGCCACTGGCAAATTCCAGGCTTGCTTAGTAAGCAAGCCCAACCCATGGCCATCCCTACATGAAAGAAAGACCATTTCTTATCCACTGCGACTGACTTGAAGCCCATTTTCCCCTCTCTCCGCGTGGGAGGCAGGCATCCTGAGAGGGGATGGAGCTCAGGCTGCAGCACCCCTCCCACCCACCATCCTCCCCGTGCCACAGCGAGTGGGCTGTTCCGAACCACCGACACTTTCTAACTCTACGGCTACAAAACCCACCACCTTGCAACGGCCTTTCCATAACGTGTTTTCCTGGATAATTTACTTCTCCATTTCAATCGCTTGCAAGAAGATTCAGGCAGCCCCATCTCTTCGTTATCCACACACAGTGTATTTTCCGAGACACAGAAAGACTCCAACTCCAACAGGCTACAAACACCTTTATGTGCGTGCGTACGTGCGCACACAGCTGTCTACAGTAAAAGATCAAAACTAACCCACACCAAGTAGTCCCACAAGCAGAGGACTACAGGGGCTGGTTTCTGGCAGCGCCGTGGTTTTCACCACGCCATCGTGTCTCCCCCACCCACGGGATGCTCTGTCCCGCGTGGGTACCCAAACGACCACTTTTACAGCAAACTTCAGGCCTCAGATGTCCCCTAAATCAAGCCGGCCATTTACTTTTCTCCTTTAAATATCATCAGCTGCTTTCACCAGGAGCCCAGTACCTTCAAGAGCACCACTGCACTGCCGAACGCGGTTGAAAGCCACCATCTGCCAGGGGACACAGGGATGCGACTTACTGAAATAAAGCCCATCCGTACAAGGTGTTAGGGACCGAGAGCAGCAACGCCTGCGAGCTCGGGGCGTGGGCAGCTCCCGGCACCACCGGGGACACTGAAGATGATGTGTTTTCTGCTTCCCCCTCCCTCCGCACCAGCAGTGCCGCCGGCTTGTCTGTTATACAAATAACAGCTCTGCCCTGAGGTGGAGTGAAGATAGGAATCATTCCCCCCAGCCCGGGAATGCAGATTATAAATAATACTTATCTTTAGAGAATCAATCTCACTTTGAAGTTCTATTAATATTTTATTTATTTCCATGTCTTTAAACAGCCCCCTACTGCAGCACTCAGCAGATTGGAGTGGAAAAAAAACCCCAACAAAGAACAAATCCTCAACATGCATGGGAGGTATAAGCAGGCCCTGCTGCTGATGTGCAAATCTCTGCCTTAACTTCCCCTTTGCAATCACCGTCTCAGGCACACAGAGGTACCCAAGCATGTATGTGCACACTCACGTGTGACGTACGGGCCGCTTGAGATAATTCAGCCAAAGGGAAAAAACATGAGAAGCCCCAGTCTTGTGGTTTTTTGGCTATTAAGGTTAAAAAGGCTTCTGGAAGATAAATAAATACCAGTACAGAGAAGGCTGATCCCAGAAGAAGGGATCAAAATCAGAGCAAGGATCAAAATTGTTCTGCGGACCTTCCAGTGCAGGTCTCTTTGGAGGCACGCACGTACTCGGCTGATGGACACGGCACGAAAACCTGGGCAGATGATGGCTGAATTCACTCTTGCCTTAGTCTTCTATGGCATTTTAAAAACGTCAATAGCTGGAAGAAGGCTAGACCGTGTCTTCTCTTACCTTTGCATTTCCATTTTTATATACGGTAACAGGTATTCAGAACAAACGTCAGGTTTTTCTGGTTATGCGAGTTTGTATGTGTTCCAGATTATCTGCACTATCTATGTATTCATCAGGGATGGGCAGCTGTTTTAAAAAAAATAGGTGGAAATTAATTCTTGAATACGCAGCATTTCATGATGGAGATGTATACCTCCCATAGTTAGCACAGATACAGAACACGATGCTGGAAAAAAATTCAGTTTCACCCTTGTTCTACGAAGTGCATTCTTCTTTCTTTTTTTAAAAAACAACTATTCTGCTGTGCCTAAGATGCTTGTTCCATCAATGTCAAGATGTACTGCATTGAATTTAGCAGTTATTCAATCCTTATTAGTATTGCCCCCCCAGAGGAGTGCCCCCAGAGCAGGCTGCTGGCCTAAGCCACCCCTCCACTGCTCCAGACGCGGCTGCACAGCGCGGCTGGGACCTGTGGGAGCGGGGGGGCCGGCACCCCGGAAGGCCCGGGGCAGGATCACTTCTCCCTTTCACAGGGAGCAATCACGGATTTTTCTGTAGGAGGAGAGTCTCCCCAGCTCCCTGCTGAAGAAGTATAAATCACCCCCGAAGCGAAACCCCGCTCTCCAGAAGCGCCTTCCCAGCCGCCATGCCCGCGCGAGGAGGCAGGTCGACCAGGCGAGGAGGGGGCCGGGGCACCCCCTGCCCACCCCGCATCACCCACCTCTGTGCCCACAGCGCAGGGCTCCTCTGCCGCTACGGGCAGGCCAGGAAGGTGCTCAGTTTCCAGGAAACATAAAGAGAAAACGTGTCTGCCTGGTGATCAGACCCCCACTGACACGGAAACCTGTTTTGGTGCCTCTGACTTGTACCTGCCCCCCGAAATCCCAGTTGCACCTGACTGCCCCGAAGCGCTGCACTTCATTTTGAATTACCTCGGATTCTCTCTCTCTCTGTCATGTATATGACGATGGAAACTTTATCCTCCCGAGCAAGGAAACCCCCCTACCTGACCCAGAAGTGAATCCTGAGCAGTGGTAAGAAATGGTCGTACAAATGTTTCTTTTATTGCTCACAGATGGGCATTTGAAGTTCGGGCATGGTAAGGAGCAGACATGAGCTGTAAAAAATGGGGAAAGGTTTCCTATGAAGTTATGAGCATTGCACCCCTTTCCTTACGGTTAACCCTTCTCATGCTGAGGTGGCCTTCACACACACAATTAACTTTCTAAATACAAAGGAAAAACTATCACCTATAGCCTGGATCACAGCTTCAGGCTACAGTTAGGAAGAGATTATTCCTAACTTGCCAATATCATGAACAAATGCAACAAGCAACGTGCTTTGTCCTTTTAAAAATGATGACCTTGTGTTATCCAATTAGATAAATAAAAACATGCGGCAAGAAAGTTGTAAGGTGATGCATGTTAACATGTGTTCAATATTGTCAAAATTTATAAGTCTGACAGAAAGCAGATTTGTGCAAAGCCCTTATAAACCTCTACCGCTATATTAAAAAGGGAACAGCACAGGGCACTCTGACACAAACGGTCTCTCACTGTATGTGTGTATTATTGGTCCAAATTATTCACTCCTATTTAACTGCACCGAAGCCTTTCATCTCCATGCTATACAATAATAGTTTCCATATGACCGGTGGCTCAGCTATAAATAAGATCAAAAGCAAAAGAAAGGATTTAATAAAAAAAAAAAAAAAGACATTAAGAGTGGCATTAAATCAGGAAAAAAAGCAAAGTTCACATTTTTTTCTACAGAAAAAAAGTAGTGCTGAGTACTAAGCGGCTCGCCAAATATCTTATGAAAGGTCTGTTTGCGAGCCAGTTGTATGCAAAAGCCATTTAAAGGGAGCTGAAAGTGGCAAAGCCGGACTTCAGCGTTAAAAGGAAGGGGAAGAAGAAGATGAAGGGAAAAAAGCGCCAGTGCCACGTCTCCAGGCGAGGCCGGGATACCGGCGCGGAGGCGGCGTGCGTGCCTCGAGGCCACGCGCGTGGCGGCGT
>NW_009190322.1:0-12416 GCF_000690835.1 Fulmarus glacialis
CCCCCCCCGCCCCATCCCTGTCCCCTACATTTGGCTCATGTAGTTTAGGAATGCTTTCAGTTTCACAGGGAGGAGCATTAGGTCTGTTCTTAGTCCCTTTACCTACTTGCTCTGCCTTGGCATTCACTTTCACAGTGCTACATCACGGCATTCACTTTCACAGTGCTACATCACAGCCTTCACCTGTGGGATCAAGGCATCCAAGAAAACCCCGGAGCTGCATGAGCAGCAAGGAACACTGCAGAAGACACAGAGAAAATGAAGCTAGTGCAACCAAGGAGTCCATAGGGACATTAAACTTTCTCCAGGTCTTACCCTCGTGTCAATCTTGCTAAGTTTGTGTATTAAAAGGGCAGGTAGAAATGAGCACAGAGACTGGCCTGCAAGCAGGCAAGGATTGAGACTGAGAAAGGTGGGAGCCATGGGAAAACAAAGCATCATAGAAACTAGGATTTCATGTTGAGTAGATTAGGAAGGAACTGACTGCAGTTCCTGGCTTGTAGAGCCAGAAACTACCTCTCCCTACACCTCCAGGAGCCCTACTTTCCACTGTTCAATGGGCAGAGATCTAATAAGTAGCCACAAAGTATCTTAGAAAAAGTTAATTACACCTATTTTAAGCCATTGAGAAGAAATAGATTTAAAATGTGTTTGAATTGTCACATAGTACTCCAAACATTTGCCACTAGTAAGGGAAGAAACACTTGGAATTCCAAGGTGTATCAGTGATTCATTAGCAAGTCTTACAGCTTCATAAAAATTAAGAGAACATTAACTTTGCCATTGCACAGGCACAGAAGAACAAGTGAGAACTAGTGTTAATATATTACTTGCATAAAATCCAAGTCTGGACTTTTGAGAAAGAAACCTCATGCACTAAGTCGAAGGGTTTGAGGTCTACTTAAGAATAGTCCCACAAAATGTTAAATTACATAGTGACACAGATCATTAACTCTGTATGTAATCTATTTCATAGGTTAGCTATGAAATATACAAAGTCCAGCTGAGAGTGAACAATTACTTCGGGACACTAATTATGTTATTTATTAGATTTAGATTTATTATACTTTTTTTTAGATTTAGATTTAGATTATATCTCTAAACAGAAATCTGGCTTCCCTCTTTCCTCTTACCAGCAGACTTTGGTTGGAGGTAATAATATTAAATATGCAGTATGACAGCAAGAGAATCAACAGAAATTTAACTTCTGGGGGTCAATGAAGCAGAGGTCTGCTTATGGAAACCATCAGACATGTAATGCTAATGGTAAAGTTGTTATGTTGTTTCCTCTACAAGGTCAACATGAGATGTAAAATTAAGCAGAATAAGGAGGCAGTAGTGAAGGGTAAGCTCCTGTGTTTTAAGAAGAAAATAAGTGGTTAGGACAATCCTGTCCTTATCCAATGCAAGCTTCAAAAACTGATATGGGAACGGACTTTTTCTGATCTTATTTCACTGTCTTGATGCAGAAGCTTAACATTGCCAGAGCCTACACATAAAGATCCTGACCCAGGACTGTATGTGTTCTTTACATACATACCAAACAAACAAAAAAACCCCTAATAGATTTATCTAACCCTTGTTTCCAACAATTATTTGTTTCCAACAATTGTTATTATTACTTATGGAAATGTAACAGCAGTATTAGGTAGAAATTAATTTGCTTTATATTATATGCAGAAATTAGGGGGTTTGGTATTAAATGTTTCCTGAGAAATAATAAAGAAAATGCATCATATCTGAGAACCTAAAATAATTAAGTGATCATGAGAATGATACACAGATTTAAAGTTCAAAGTCTGTTCCCCTCCTTTTCTGTAAATATGTCACCCAGTGAGGGTATTTGTGTACTACCTAATAGCGCTTTTGTATTTATGGAGTCAATCAATGCCTATTTAAGGGAAGCTTATATTGAGAGACCTGAGATGCACAACTTAATGCAACTTATTATTCAGACCTTCATCGAATAGTCTGTCAAGGGCAGTTGTCTCTGATTTTTCTTTTCAAGCACATTTGTGTAACAACAATTAGTTTAAAAAGAAGCAAGGGAAAGACAAAGATATCCGTACTATGCTCGGATAGTCTCATAAGTCAGGCAGGCAAATGAATATTTCTGAATAGTTTCAGGATTTAAAAAATTCATTTCTCTGCTCAAACCAGTAAGTACTATCTATTCCCACTTGCTGTATCACGAGCACATTTTTTCAGAAATATCGAAGGGAATATGCCAACCTGAAAAAAATTCCACTTCTCCATCTTCTACAGAATCCCTGGTCTGGAAGCAATGCCATCAAAACTTGTGAGAAGTTAAAAGAAATTCACTGTGAGATGAAAAATATGTGTTGTAGGTAGTAACTGAAGATACAGTTGCTCAAATTTACTTCTAACAATACTTAGAATGAAAGCCAGAAGTACTGGCTCTGTCCAGTGTGCCAGAAGTCCTTATATTTTGCAGTATTTTTGCAGGCCATCAGCTACACTATGAGCTTCTAATGATCTAGCAAACAATTAATGCAGATGTAAATGAAGCGGAAGTGGAACAAAGAGCTAGAAAAAATTATTTTACACCCACATAGGAATAGAACAATGTGAGGAATTAATGAAGTGAATTGAACCTTGAATTGCACCTCACTTCTTGGTAACAACAAAAAAAAATCATCTTTAGGATGTATTGGTCTGCACAAATATTTTATAGATTTATGTCTCAGCTGATGATTAATCTCAGAGACTTAAAGGTCAGTCTTGGTTCCTTTCTCTTAAAGAGAAACTTGACTTGCAAATATACTTTGGTAATTTGTTATTTCTTCTGGACTTAACATGATTCAGTAATAGCAATTCTGGTTCAGCATCAAAGCAGAGGAAATTAATGGTTTTTCTGGTATCCCTACTGGTTACCATCTGCTAGTATTTTTATCCTTAGGAAAATAAACCTTCTGAGTAACTATAAAAGCTGGTGGATTTGATTATAAGATGAAGGATTCCATACAGAAAATGGAATACTTCAGAGGAAAAAAGATCAACCTTTTGGAAGCAATTTCCTAGAACTGACTTCCTAATAGAATCGACTTTCTGACAGAAGTTTCAGTAAAGAAAATAAATAATCAACACTTTCTCATTTCTGTCTTTTCATTTTTTGATGAATTTGACTTCTTTGTCCTATGGCTTTATAGGTATCTGGGATTTTTTGTCTTAATGTTTCATTAACATCCACAATTAAAATCACTGTAGTTATGTCATGAGCTTATTGTATTCAAGGATTTTATTATTTCTTCTCATTTTCTCAGTTTTCAGTACAGTGCTTTTATATGCATTCTACCTCTTTATGCATGAATTCTGATAGTTTAAGACAGTTGAAAATGCTAATGGTAACAAAAACACTAGATGAACTAATGAACAGGTTAGAATACTTGTTACCTGAAAAGTGAAATTGATCACAAAATCAGAATTATTTTAAGTCAGAAATTATTTTTCTTGATTATGTTAACTCTCTCCACCTTTTTTTCTCTTCTGCTGTCATGTTTTCAGTTAGGATGAGACGTGAAATGTTCCAAATGTTTTAATAGAGTAATTCCTATATATTGACTAGACACAGAGATGATACATTGGAACGTTTGGGCCAAATTCTGTACCTAAAAGTTTTAATTTCAAGAGTAGCCAAAAACACTTGATGAAAATTGTTTGATATTTCTCCAGTTACATCTGTGAACTTTAAATTTATCTTTTTAAATCCCAATCTGAAATGAACATTTTAATTTCCTCAGTTTTGAGAATCTTTAATTATTCTTGTTCCAGGCTGATAAATTGACTAGCTTCCCAATCTTTTTTTTTTTTTTTTTTCAGAATGACTTCTTTATTCCATATAAGCATTAAGTAAATATAAATTGATAACTTTACCTGACTTCATGCTTTGATGCATAAAAAAAGGATTCTAGCTCAACCATCAAGTTAGATCATCAATTTACTCAGTTGTGTTGCCTGTCAGACTGAATATGCTTTAGTGATTGATGGCTGAAGGAGTTCCTGATACACTCTCAAGAACTCATTCATCCTTAAAGTTTGTTTTCTCTGTTATTTTGGTGAAAATCAGCAAATCAGGAAAACTTGTTGGTCAGAAACCCTCATGTTTATATACATATGTATACAACCTGAGGTGTATATATGTACATACACTTGTCTATAAACCTGAGATGTTATATGGTTGTTATGGAATCATATTATTTAAGTTAAAATAATATTAGACAAAGGTGGGCTATAAGTAACCTAAGATGCTAAGAGAGTTAATTTTATACCATGGCTATAAAAACAAGAAAAAATGTTTATCAAAACCAATTTTTTCTTAAAGATGTTTTCTTTAAAAATACAGCTCATTATTAATATAAACTTAGTTAAAGCAAATATGTGCTCTGGTGCATTAGGTAGAATGCACCTCTGCTCAACAGAAGTGGCAATGTAAGTAAACAAAAAGTGGGAAGTGAATCAGATACAGAGAAGTAGAATGACTTCCCTGAGGTGAGGTAATAAATTGGATTCAGAAAGAGTAAAAGAAGCTATACTGACTTCCAGTCCAGTTCTGGCTGGTAGACCACATGGCTCCCAGAAGTTAAATTCACTTCTTTTTCTGTCTGACATAATTTACTTTATATATGAAGCAAACCACTTTATATATGGTTTACACCTTCACCTCACATAAAGAAAATCCTCTCTTCAGGAAGTATGCTGTATTAGTATTAGTATGTCTGTTGCAGAGTAATGAAAATGGTATGCTCAAAGCTTCTTCCTTTGCTTGCCCATTTTCTTATACAAGAAATAAATAAGGAAGAGGGAGAGAGAAATAGGATAAAAACAATATCACAGCTGGCTGATTGCTCCCTCTGAAACATATTATTTGACCCTTAAATAAGAATACAGTAAAGCCTCTATACAGAAAAGTTAATAAAGGGCATATTTGTGTATAAATAAAAAGTTAGTATGTTTGAATTACGTATAGCTAAAACAATCAAGCTGGCAGTATAGAACAGACCATCAAACTAGGATATTACAACACAGATACACATCTTTCTATTAACTCGCTAGCAAAGCATTCACATATCTGCACTATTTCCATCCCTTAACACAATTCAGAAAAAAAATTCTGAGTATCTTTTAGGTACTCAGGTGTCAAGTGTAGGAGACCAACTGGAAGGTGACACCAAGGCTAACTTGTAACCCCCTGGAACAAAGAACTGTTTTCTCAGAAGGGGGCGGACAACAACAGGAGACAAAACTCGATAAGGGAGCAGCAGGTGGAGATCCCCTGAGCCTGTCCAAGGAATGTCTCAAACACTCGCAAGACTGGGGGATGATGAATCCCAGCAAGGCTCTGGTGAGATAAAGGCAACCTCTGTAGAGTTAACTGGGCATGGTCTTGGGGGAAGAAACATGCTAAGTCGGTCAAATAAGGGAGTACCAAGACAAAGAAAAGCACAAAGAAAAAAAAAAACCTGCCAGAAACAACTACTTGAAATACAGGCGAATTATCCTAATTAGCATAGTAAAAACCCCACCCACCAACAGGGAAAGCCCCCTACCCAACAAAGCCCCTTCCCCACCGAATATGCATGGTAAAAAGAAAGGACACTGTGATTTTAAGTGAAGACGAGGGATACAAGACCCAATAGAAGCAAAACTCTCTGAGCTACAAAACAGCCACCACAGCAGAGGGGCAGTTTGTAGTGAACGGTGGACATAAAAGGCGCAAGATTAGGCAGGCCAGCTGCTGGCCCACCATCCAGGAACCACGAACTAGAGACTACCAGACATCGCTGGAACCCAGGGGGGTGATATCTCTCTTTTCCATCATCTCAATCTCCTTTCCTCTTCTTCTTTCCTCCTTTTTAATTTTCTCTAATTCTCTAATAATGTAGGAGATAAGACTGTTAAGACTACATGCTTGACAGCTTAGTCATTCGTTATTTGAAATCAATAAAAAGTTTAATTGGATTTATCAGTAGCTTGGTGTGGACTGCACCTATATTTGTCCACGGGGAATCACGAAACCTAGTTGTAGCCCATCTCCCAACCCAGGGTTCGAGATTCAGGTTGCGACAGTCAAGCTACACCTTTAAGAACTCTACTGTATTTAAATAATACATAAGTAAAATACAGGTAACCAGTACAACTTGTTAAGAAAGAAAGAAATTGAGGTTAAGACCAATCAATCCTCCTTATTGTCATTTGCTGAGTAGTTTGCAAAGTCAGTGAACAGATGCAACTACATAACCCTTATGCTGTAAGGGAAACTGAGAGGTAAATCTCATTCCTTTGAGACTTTAATTCACTGAAGTTCAATTTTGGAAGGGACGCACAATATTTTCATGCTTTATGCAGTTTCAGAACACAAGGAAGATGTTAGTCAGAGGGTTCCATGGGTCTGTCTCCTAATGCAAGTAAATGGGGTAAATACAGTAATGCTGGGTCATAGCTGGAGACCAGATTGCAAAGTAAAGGGTACTCTCCTCCTTCTAGCCCCAACAATTATCAAAGTTGTTTGCACATATTTGTTTCTTTTTCCATTCTTTCAAAAAAAAAAAAAAAAAAAAACAAAATTCTACCCATGTTTGGAACTATAGGATTAAAGAAGCACTGATTTTTTTTTTTTTTTTTTTTTTTGTTTTTTGTAGTATTGTAGTATTGTTCCAGGGATGCTGCAGAGAAAATTCTTTGTTGCTAGATAGGACCTCCTTATGGCCTTGCTCACTCACTGCTTCATGTAAAAGTGCCAACATTTCTTCTCCTTCAGTGTCATTCTAAACAACAAACTCTTTAAATATGTCCAGGGAATTTAAAAAAAAAAAAAAAAAGAAAAAAAAAAAAGTTCAAACTTCCTAGAAAGACACAAAAACTTTGGCTTTCTCTTGGAAAGCAAAAGATTTAAATTGATCTTATCTGCCCTAGAACCCAAAGAACTGATCTCAACATTGTGCTGTTACGTATAAAAACTAATTTTAGCTTTTTCTCGTCTCTGCTTTGGAAAAAGGATCAGCTAAAGAAATCTGTTGCTTTTGTTGTTTTTGTTTTGTTTTGTTCTGTTTTTTTCCCAAGAAAGGCTTAGGCATGTAGCAACTAATTGTTCAGAACTAAGAATACACAGAAATATCTTAATTGTAGAGATGCATTGATTCTAAGATACACTCTTTTACAACATTTTATATTGTTTATTTCAGGCTGGCCCTGCTCAATATACAAATAATTTGTATATTCCATGCTCAGGAATCCTGTAGATTTTTATAGAAAGCAAGAAACCTAACTTAGAGCTTAGGATTCCACTGGACTGGCAAATACCTAAAGGTGATGGCAGCAGTTATCTACTGGTTATTACCCACTGTGTTATTTCCATTAGTGACTCTAACTTTTAATGAAAGGAAGTCCTTCATAGTATGCAACAAGCCAGCTTTCATTCTAGAGAAAGAATGGTGCATAATAATTGCAGTTGCTAGCTAGAGACTTTTTATGGCTAATGAAAGCAATTGAGGTGTGACATGCTTCCACTGAGAATCAGAAAAGTTGAAAAAGTTTACCTGCTTTAAAACTATTTCAGAGGATATAACATGACCTTGTCATGATCCACTTGCAAAATGTTTTATAATCTCCAGTAGAAAGTGTGAAAATCTTTTAAATTCTAATCTATATATACACTCTACATTTGTACATCATAGATCATAGTCCCACTGGAGAACTGTGTTTGGTGAAATTTTGCATATAGACAGTATTTGCCTATTCGTGTAATTTCTCAGAAAACGTTACTTAGAAGTTCAATCATAAACACTTCCAATCAGATAGCAAAAACATCAGAACATGGGGAAGACTAAGGTGCTTTTTGACATGAGGCTTTCTAATGTGGATTTACTACACGGGCATGCATAAACGGAACCTTCTACATGCTTCAGTTGCAGACTAATCAGGAAAAGACATAGGAGTAGGGTAATAGAAAAAACCCTACTTTCTTCTCTGTCATAATTTCATTTTAAAATAGTTTGCTTAATTTTCTCTAGAATTTTTAAAAGTATTCTGTATCAATTTTATTTGCCTAGACAGAAAAGTATTGTCAGAGTGCCACAACAGCCCCAGAAATATATTTGCATATTATTCTTTTTCAGGAATAAATTACATACTGCACAACTAAGTGTTTTCATATGGAAATTACAGATTTGCTTTTCCTGCTCCTCCTTAAACATTTCTCACATAATAGTTTTTTTCTTTTTTTTTTTTTTAAATGCAGAATAAACATTTGATTAAATTGGAAACTTTGAAGGGGGACTAAATATTGTCTTGATGTTCCCAGAGTAATATATTATCCAACAGTGGACAACAAGTAACTCTAACAATGTTAGCATTTCGAAACACTCAAAGAGCACTTATGCAAAAAGAGTTTATATAGCCCTCATGTGTGAACTATTTAAATAATCTGAAGTGTACATTCCTAGTTTGAGGGGAAAAAACTACAAAGAAGTACAGAGTCAGAAACATTTGCATTATGAAGCAGTTTGGAGGTGATCAAGTTCATGTAATTGATATCAAAATGAGGTAAAATAGTTAATTTCAGTTGAGTGGATGTAGTCACAATTATCACTTGATATGAATACTATGGGAGAAACAAATATCATACTCTTGATATGGTAAACAACAGGACAGCTGAATTCCCTTCACTTCTTGGGCCAGTTGCTGTATACTTTTGTTGCAGGATAGAATTTCCTGTTTATAGTGTTTAAAAATTTAAATCACTTAATGAAATAAAGATTCTTACAGTGAAACAGCTGATACATTACTTTATTGCCTCTGATCTGAGAAAATAGTACTCCCGTTGAAGAAGACTTTTCTGCTGCATTCCTTTTCTAATGCTGTCATGGCTGATCAGAGATAATAAAAAAAGTATTTACTGTATTATATGCTCTCCATTAAGATAGCACTTTCCTATTTGGAAAGTATTGAGCATCGTTGAGTTCAACTGCAATTCAAGGCTGTACTTTTAAAAACCGTCTTTGTTACATACTTGGGAAAGTGCATTCCTTGTTGTCTGTTTTTTATGTAACACTTGCACATGAGCTTTGAATTTTATTCTGAGAATTGATTTTTTTTTTTTTTTATCCAAAACCATTTATATTCCTGAGATAACACAGAAGTACTTCTACTGCTCTATTTTTTTTCAGCAAGGCAAAGCTAATAAATGTGAAATCCTCTCTCCACACTCAAGGTATCACGGTAAGAAGGATACATTTGAAAAATTGCTCTAATACATCTGAAAATATAAAAATCAATAAGCTATAAAAGCTAAAAAACTTCTTCAATTTTGTACCCTTATTGCTCAGTGTAGGTGGCCAGGGCAATGAGAACAGTCCAAGGTTGCAAAAAACCTATTATACATCTAGATGTGCATGGTGAAGAATATAAGAAACCCCTATGCAAGTCTGAATGCGCACTTGAGAAACAGAAGGGAGCCAGCAATGGCCTTCAAGTTCTTGCTCATTTGATTGAGGACTTGAAAGTGTGCTTGAGGGATTCTGCAGTCCCAGCTGTGGTTCGTGTCATCCTTGCATGAACACGAGATAAATCCTTTAAGATGGATTACTAGTTGTTTTCCTTGTGTCTTTTTGGGCAATGGAACTTCCATTTTTTATTGTCACTATATTCAGAAATTAAGGGCATAAACCTGCCTGACCAGAGGGATTTTTGGAAGATGAAATGTTACTTTATGAATGTATTTCTTTGCAAAAGGAAAATACAATCATTTGCAGATTGTCTGCATTTTGCAAACTGAAATCAGAAAAAAAAAAAAAAAAGACAAAAAAAGCAAAATGCAAATCCTTCTCCTTCTTTCATCTCCCTGCACATAGACACGAATCCACTCCTAGCTGAAGGGTACAGCTGTTCCATACCCTGGTGGCCTTTCCACAAGAGGGATCCAGTGTTGCTGCTGTATTAACTTCACAGACTGGAAGTTGTAAAAATAGATCAAGAAGTTTTTTCAAAGTGCTTTTTTTTTTTTTTTTTTTTTTTAATTAATGACTACATATGTAAGAAATAATAAATCAGAAGGTTGTCAAAGAGAACCTTTTAACTGAAAACCACCATTGAGCTTTAGCCAAAAATTTTTATAAGAAGATTCATATGGTGTGGTAGAGACACCTATGCAGAAAATGTAAAGGGACCAATAAGTCATTGGTGTGTAGCCTGATCTCTGAACTTTACAACTCCAATTTCCTGTAGTAGCCAAGGAACTGCTCCAGTATGCTCCATCCACATGCTTCCCAAGAAATCTTACATCATGTGGGAATCATCCAGTAAAGTCTTCCCCTGCATTTCACCTTCCTCTCTCCTCTGTGTCTCTAAATTGGAGTGAGTGTGAGGAAGCGGGGACATCATCTTGCATTTAAATATTTATTTCTGTTACACGCAAGTATTATTCCATGGATTTTTAGAACAAACTCCTCCAAAATTTCCCAAGATTTACAGCTTGAGACCTCTCAAGGGAATATTCATATCACAGAAAGCAAATGAATCATTGCTATTCTATCAAAGAAAACTCATCTTGGTCAGAGCACACAACTATTTTGAGCAATCATTGCTTGCAACCTGGAGGTGAGGAGTTATTCTCAGGTAGGCTTTATGCTATTTATTACACCCAGTCCTGCCATTCGTTCTCATGCTTGTTCAGTCAAAATTCCCACTCAACTTTCAGAAAAATCTCTGCTAATACATTGTGTTCAAAAGAAGCATAGACAGCTAGTGTAAGAAACGCTTAATACATGGAAGGAAATCAGATCATCAGATCTTTCTGGCATTTTGCCAAAATGTACACAAACAAGCATTTGACAACACTTGGTTTGAATGACAACACTGACGAGACTTCCTTTGATTTCCTGAGTTAAGGATTTAGAGAGCTGGGATGCATGTCAGTGAAAGACTGTGTAAACATATCACTTTTTCATATGCTACCGTCAGATTCAGAGTCACAGAATTTGAATAGAGCCTTCAGCAAAGATCCCAACATTGTACTGGACTTTGTAGTTGAATAATTCAATACATTTAAGGAACTTTATTAGTACATTTGAGAACTGGAGGATATAGGTAGCCTCAGACATTTAGGAAAAGCACTAAACAATATTTTGAAGCAATAAATAATCAAAGACATGGAAGTAAAATGAAACATGAGATGAATGGGGGAAAAATAATAAAATACAACACTGATTTGTCAAAGGAACAATCTAATTATATACAGTACTATTAATGCCAGATTATTTAACTAAGGACAATGCTAGCAAAGAAAAAACACAATATGATCTAAGCATTAATATGTTTAGCCTGGAAACCATCAATACAGTGAGGATCTAGGATTATGGTCTGAAAAATATCTGCAATTTGTTCTGATCTGATCTGATCTGATCTCCAAAAGTATCAGGGAACTTATCTGGATATCTGATCCACGTTTTAAGAAAGGCTTGATTTGTTTCTGAAAAGGTTGTATTCTTCAATTGCTGTGAAGGCAAGGGGACATGATGGCCTAAGGGATTCTTCTCCAGTTTAGTCTTCTGATAAAATGCAGGTTGAAATGGATTTAAACTGGGATGAAAATATTAACTTTAATATTTATCCCAAATCCTTCATATTTATATCACTTGTTATAGATTGTGGTTTGAGATAGTGATAACTTGCAGTGTCTTTTCAACATGTGCAGACATTTTTCCTACATCAGCTTTTCCTACTAAAGCCAGAAGTTTAATTTTTCAGAAGATTATATAAAGAACCACTGTAGAAGAACTACATCTCTCATAAAATATTTTTTAAAAGCAGGAAACCTGACACATTGTACATGTCAGTATTGAACTGTGAACAAAATTTGCAAGAGTCAAAGCATGGTTTTAATTTACTGTTTACAGTAACAATGTAAGTTAATGACATAACTTTATGGTGCATATTTGTGCATAATTTCTTTTTAAAATTAACCTGACAGCAATTCTGAAATGTATTCTGTAATATATAAAAAGTTCTCAGTGTTATCTGGAATTATTAGAATGTATTTTCACTTCTATCAGAACAAACAGTATTTCTTAACAAATACAGAATAGATTATGTTGATTCAAGTTTGTGCTGGTTTTGGCTGGGATAAAGTTAAATTTCTTCATAGTAGCTAGTATGGAGCTACATTTGGATTTGTGCTGAAAACAGTGTCGATACAGAGATGTTTTTGTTATTGCTGAGCAGTGCTTACAGAAAGCCAAGGCCTTTTCTGCTTCTCACACCACCCCACCAGAGAGTAGGCTGGGGGTGCACAAGAAGTTGGGAGGGGACACCACTGGACAACTGACCCCAACTGACCAAAGGGATATTCCATACCATATGATGTCATGCTTAGCATATAAAGCTGGGGGAAGAAGAAGGAA
>NW_009190322.1:12623-15741 GCF_000690835.1 Fulmarus glacialis
AGCCCTGCTTTCCTGGAGATGGCTGAACACCTGCCTGCCGATGGGAAGAAGGGAATGAATTCCTTGTTTTGCTTTGGTTGCGTGTGCGGCTTTTGCTTTACCTATGAAACTGTCTTTATCTCAACCCGTGAGTTTTCTCACTTTTACTTTTCTGATTCTAAGAATAATCACCGCTTATCGGTGATAAAATCACCTTCCTTGGTGATAAAAGGAAGACTAGGGAAAACGTGGGCCCTCTCCGGAACAAAATGGGAGATCTGGTCACCCGGGATGAAGAAGGCTGAGGTACTCAATGACTTTTTTGCCTCAGTCTTCACCGGCAAATGCTCAAGCCACACTGCCCAAGCCACAGAAGGCAAAGGCAGGGACTGAGAGAAAGAAGGACCGCCCACTGTAGGAGAAGATGAGGTTCGAGACCATCTAAGGAACCTGAAGGTGAAGAAGTCCATGGGAACCAATGAGATCCATCTGCAGGTCCTGAAGGAACTGACAGATGAAGTTGCTAAGCCACTATCCATCATATTTGAGAAGTCATGGCAGTCCAGTGAAGTTCCCACTGACTGGAAAAAAGGAAACATAACACCCATTTTTAAAAAGGGAAAAAAGGAAAACCCGGGGAACTACAGGCCAGTCAGTCGCACATCTGTGCCCTCCTGGAAAGTATGCTAAGGCACATGGAAAATAAGGAAGTGATTGGTGACAGCATGGCTTCACTAAAGGCAAATCGTGCCTGACAAATTTGGTGGTCTTCTATGAAAGGTTACAGAGTTGGTAGATAAGGGAAGAGCAACTGGACTTGTGCAAAGCATTTGACACTGTCCCGCATGACATCCTTGTCTCTAAATTGGAGAGACATGGATTTGATGGATGGACCACTCGGTGGATAAGGAATTGGCTGGATGGTCACACTCAAAGAGTTGCTGTCAATGGCTCAATGTCCAAGTGGAGACCAGTGATGAGTGGCATTCTTCAGGGATCGGTATTGGGACCGGCACTGTTTAACATCTTTGTTGGTGACATGGACAGTGGGATTGAGTGCACCCTCGGTAAATTTGCAGCTGATACCAAGCTTTGTGGTGTGGTCAACATGCTGGAGGGAAGGGATGCCATCTAGAGGGAACTTGACAGGATTGAGGAGTGGGCCCCTGCAAACCTCATGAAGTTCAACAAGGCCAAGTGCAAGGTCCTGCACATGGGTTGGGGCAATCCCAAGCACAAATACAAGCTGGGAGGAGAATGGATTGAAAGCAGCCCTGAGGAGAAGGACTTGGGGTGTTGGTTAATGAGAAGCTCAACATGGCCAGGCAATGTACGCTTGCAGCCCAGAAAGCCAACCGTATCCTGGACTGTATCAAAAGAAGTGTAGCCAAACGGAGGTGATTCTCCCTTTCTACTCTGCTCTGGTGAGACCCCACCTGGAGTACTGCATTCAGCTCTGGGGTCTCCAACATAAGAAGGACGTAGACCTGTTGGAGCGAGTCCAGAGGAGGGCCGTGGAGATGATCAGAGGTCTGGAGCAGTTCTGCTATGAAGACAGGCTGAGAGGTTTGGGATTGTTCACCCTGGAGAAGAGAAAGCTCCTGGGAGACCTTATAGCAGCCTTCCAATACCTGAAAGGGGCATACAAGAAAGCTGGATAGGGACTTTTTACAAGGCCATATGCTGATAGGACAAGGGGTAATGGCTTTAAACTGAAAGAGGGTAGATTTAGTTTAGATATAAGGAAGAAGTTCTTTACTATGAGGGTGGTTTAAGGTCCCCTACAACCCAAACCATTCTATGATTCCATGATTCTATGATTCTCTCCCCCATCCCACAGGGCAGAGGGAGTGAGCGAGCAGCTGTGTGGTGCTCAGTTGCCGGTTGGGGTTAAACCACGACAGTCCTTTTTGACACCCAACACGGGGCTCGAAGGGTTCAAGATAATGACAGGTTTGATTGGAATGTGCCAGATCAAATTTATAGCTGTTGTTGCTGTTTAGCTATTAATTGGCAGGCTCCTGTGCTTGCCATGGGGCTTGCCTTACTCTATATTAGAGTCTAGTGCTTGTTAGTGGCTGCTTTTAGTTTTTGCGCTTGCTGTACTGCTGAACTGCTTATCATCTTACTCTGCTGTGCCTGGGAACATTTTGATAACAGCAATGGGGATGCGCCTGGGCTGGCAGATGGCCAGGGCATCACTGCTGTTTCTGTGCTGCTCTACTGGACAGGCTGGAACTCCAGTGTGAATTTGAGTAGAAGGGACAGTGACCTGTGGATGAGTCCACATGGGAGCAGGACACCCCGAAGCGTCTGTGGCTGTGGATAAGCCCATGCCATAACAGGTATATCTCAAAGTGTTTGTGGCCATCGTTATGTTGTGCCACAGCACGTATACCTCTGAAGGGATTGTGGCCCATAGATAAGGATCCACTTGGAGGAGGTACACCCCTAAGGCACTGTAGTCTGTGTGTAAATCCAAGCTGGAGCAGGGGCAAGGGGAGGAGTTCATTGCAATGTTGAACCCTAAGGGACCAGGTGTGGAGATTGTAATGGATTGTAATAGAAATACCTTTAAATTGTTGCAACCCATGATTTCAGTTGCATGTTATAGGAATTACTGTAGCAGGAACCACCTGAACCAGTAGAGGACAAGCCTTACAAGAAGCAGTGCAAGTGAAGCAGTGACAGAACCTGAGCTGGCTTTGGTGCCCCATAACTTCACGCAACACACTACCTCTCCTGAGTGACCACCGTAACAGATGGAGCCCAAACTCATGGACTAAATGAACTCAGTGGACATTTTGTGGAAATTTGTGAATAGTTTAAAGACATTTCAAAGGGACGGTCCATAGACTAAGGGAATAATATCTGTGTATTATACCAAAGGATGGGAAAGGGGGTGGTGGTCAATGAGGATGTATTGGACAGTGTGGAACCTGAGCATGGTGGCTCATGGCTTAGACAGGTACACTCTTCGCTGGGTAAAAAACTGGCTGGACGGCTGAGACCAGAGTTGTTGTGAACAGGGTTAAATCCAGCTGGCGGCCAGTCACAAGCTGTGTTCCGCTCAGGGCTCAGTTTTGGAGCCAGTCTTGTTCAATATCTCTATTGATCTGGATGAGGGGATTGAGTGCTC
>NW_009190323.1:0-32741 GCF_000690835.1 Fulmarus glacialis
CCCCGCTGCCGGCCCGGGGGGTCTCCGCGCTCAGGAACCCCCCACCCGCGTCCGGGAGGAGGCGTGGAGGGGCGAGCGCGGCCCGCTCGGGCGGTACCTCTCTCCGGCGGGTGGTGGTGGTTTCTGTGCCTCTTCCTCTCGGTCAGGGTAACTTCGGTCGGCGTTTGTTTTCTGCTGCAGAGAAGTTAGAAATGGATTAATTCATAAAAGGAAGAAGAGCAGTCACGGAAACCTTCAAGTTGTGTGTTGAGGTGGTGCAGCACAGACTAACTGCGGTGTTAGGAAAATTATTTGGGAGGCAAGAGTGCAGTAGTTAGAAGGAGACGGTGTTGTTAAGAAACCTCTTGTATTAAGCTGTCCCCAAATATTTCCAAGGGTATTACATGCAATTGTGATTGCTTAAGAGATTGTAGACAAGCTTCTCTCTGTTTATGCAAATATAGAGAAAGAGAAAAGAAAAACACTTCCCCAGGCTACGGTATCATTTCCTTTCCTAAAATTGAAGATTGGATAGAGATTTTGGAAAATGTTCTCAACTTTTTCAACACCAGAAAAAAATCCCTACTAACATGTGGAGAGCTGTCCTCATTTGGGGAGGAACATGCTTTGGGAATGTCCTTTGCTGCTCGGGCAGTGAGGACGGTGCGGTATAGACTTGCATCCATGATGGGTTCCAGTGAAATGGAGGAAGATAGTTTTCTTTGATTAGAAGTGTAAACACACAGCTGTCTTAAAGTTCATTGCATATTTATGAGCGCAGCTGTGCAGTTTGTCTTTATGTAACAATTTTTAAGTTTTTTCCTTAGTCTTCTGTATATGCTGTGATTCCCATTTTTATTAATGTGCAATTATGTGTGTTACAACCTGTGTAACATCTTAGATGTTCTTAAAAGAAAAAGCTTAGTAAATTCAACCAATATTAAAGCAGATGGTGTTGAGATGTATTTCACTGTATTCATTTCAGAGAGTATAGCTATAAGGGAGAGAGCTTTAAAATAGCTTTCTGCTAGTTCTAGAAAGGATTATCTGCAGTGTAAGATTTGAGTTCAGGCTTCCATGCTGCAGAACCCGAAATAAAGTATATCCTTAAAGAGGTAAATATACAATTTCACAAAAGTCATAAACTGGAGACGTGCAGCATGAGGTCGAGGGTCTGGTTCTTGACTTAGAGCAGTGCTTTTTCCATTTGCACCGTGTGCCTTGCTTACTCAGGGTTCCTTGACAGCTATGTTTATCTTTCATCTTGACTTGTTCTCCCTTCACCTGAAGGTTCACATGTTGCATTTCCAGCCATTGAACATCTCCACCTACAGACTTGCAACTAATGTAGGCTTAAGTTTATTTTCCTTTAGCTTGAATTCCTTTGGAAGTTGCCAGCTACTTTGGCTTCCAACAAACTTACTTGTTGTTAGCAAAATACAATCTTTTTATTCTGCTGCAGTTTAGAGAGGTTTGTGGTTTATCTGATTTACTTTAGGAGACCTAAAGCGGAGATCTTATCGGCACAGTTGTTAAACAACCCAAGCCAGGCAGTGCAGCGTGGCAGATAATTTGTGTGTAAGTGAACTGTGTAACACAGATCCTTAAATCAAGAAGTCTCTGCTGGTGTATGAAGAGATCACGAGGGTGTTCTGTTCCACAGAAACCTCTTCACTGAGAAGTCCATGCTTAAGTTTTAATGTTAAAGGTGATGCACAGGTTTTCATAAGTTAAAATGGCCATCTAACCCATGTAAAAACAATGCATTACAGTTCCAAATTATATTTTATGCAGCAACATTTTGTTTTGGTTAGTGTGGGCAGGCTGCCTCGTTTGAGGTTTTGTCTGTATGGTCTCAGGAGTCCAATTAGCGCTACTTTAAATCTGCAGCGCTTACTTGGCCATGGAGGCAAATGTTAAAGCTGCTGAATATAAATCTCATTAGTATAGATGCACACTTTGTACCATATACCAGGGAATTACTAAAGGTCACCTCTCTACTCAGAGTTCTCTCTCATTATGAGAACTACAGTCTTGACGAGAAAAAGGTGTGTAATGTAATTTCAGTTAACTGGCATTAGCTCTGTTTGGTGGGGGAGAGGCCACAACAGTGTGAGCAGACCCTTCCCTGTTGGCACGTCAGGTGCAGATAAGCTTTTCTGTAGGTTTTGGTTAGTAAGTACTGATTTTTGAGGGAGGGGAAGCATATATGGGTCATGTTCTAATCTAAAATTGTTTGTAATTGTCTAGTAACATGATGATGCAGTGTAGGTGAAGCTGAAAATCATAATACCGAGCTGAAAAAAGGAGAAGATGGTCTCGAGACAGGGGTTTTCTACAGCTGAGGTTTTAGTAGGTAGTGGGATATCCCAGCGGGAGCTTCCCTTTTTTGTCTTTAAAACCAGTCTGGTGAAAGCACAGTGATACTCTGTTAGGGGACAGATTTGCTCTGCCTGAAGCATGGATCGTGTGGACAAGTGGGTCTTCTCACTTAATGCTTTGCTAAATTGTGAGTGCTTAGTTTCTAACCTACTGCCTGTTAAAAGTCATTGAAAGTCTCCCAAAGGCACACCAAATTAATTTCTACTTTTACTGAACCAAAGAGGCTAAGCTCCATTGGTAGCAAAGAGCTGTTGCTGCAGAGCCCGCTCTATTATATGTCTCTTTTGTTGCTGTAATGATCTGTGTGGAATAATTACAAAAGCTTGTTTGTTTGAATGACTAAAACCAGTACAGTGAGGTGAATACTTCGTCTGCAAAATGACATGTTTCCTGAACGTTTGGCTTAGTAGTAATTGTACAAGGAAAATGCGGTTTGCAATACTGGCCTAACAGCACATACTCCGCAGTAAAATTAGAGGTAGCTTTCCAGAATGGTCTTGTGTTCTGCTATAATACTATATATGTTGTTCTTATGCAGATTATCTCGATAATGGCAATAATAAAATGGCAATCCAGCAAGCGGATAAACTGCTCAAAAAACACAAGGATCTTCACTGTGCAAAGGTAAGTGTGATTGCGGTGCACTCGGCTCGTTTGGTGAGCGTAGCTCTGAGACTTGGGGTGTTTTGCTGTGCTTTATGAGCAGTGTCCATGATCTTCCAGAGACCATGGTGTTTTCTGAACCTCTGGAACATCTCGGGCTGTTCTAATTCACACAATACCATGTTTGCCTGAAAACTTGTGCAGATATTCTTGGTGAGGTGCCTCTAATGACTAGGGTGTAATTGGTTACACCTGAGCTAATTGTCTAGCTCCCTGTCAGAGCCACTGCAAGCAACCTTGGCACATGGGCTGTGCCTTAAAAATCCCTCTTTTAGACCTTAGGTTGGGATACCTATCTGTAGTAGTTTGGACCAAAACATTTCCTTGGGAGGTGTAGTCCTTAGTAAAACATAACAAGGTAATTTTGGAGGCATTTGCTCTTTTCCTTCTTGTTCACTGCCCTCCTTGCCGTGCCCCTGTTGAAGGGAAAGGAGTTCTGTTTCTCGGTTTTCTGAACTATGAGACTCTACTTTTCTCTCTTCCCTGTGGGTTTTCCTCTATAGTTCATACCACTTCTACATTTTGAAAGCTTCCCAAGCTGAAGTGAGTGTCATTGACCTGAATCTCATTTATGTGACTTCTCTGGCCAGTTATTGAAAGAAGAAAATGAAAATATTCAGGACTGGTCAGTTTTCAGTCTGCAGGTAGGGAAAACTGAATGGCAACTGATGCCTTGGAGCGGCCTGTACCTGCATGTTTGTTAAGAAATGCAAAGCTGTACTATTTGACGCAGCTTGCATTTGAAAGTTTTCCTCTACAGCCATATGGATTAGAAGCTTAATAAAACCTGAATTTCTGTAGAAGTAACGAGGTGGCTGGGCAAAGCCTCTCCTCACCAGGAATGAGAGGATTTTCACTGGTAACTGCCAACTGTTTTTCTAACAGCTGCCTCTGTGTTGTGTCAATAGGTTCTAAAGGCAATTGGCTTGCAGAGAACTGGCAAGCAAGATGAAGCGTATGCTCTGGCACAAGAAGTAGCAGCACTTGAACCCACAGATGATAATTCCTTGCAAGCACTAACTATTCTTTACCGGGAAATGCATAGACGTAAGCTTTTTCCTTTGCCTCTCCTAGAACATAAATAATCATTTTTTCCAGAAGTATATGTGGCCCACAGTTTCATGGGAAACGTGCGAAGTCCAGGGTTCGTGTATAGGCATGTTATTAAGAGACTCGGAGAATTTAAATGATGCCTGTTATAAATGCCTCTAAGGCTCTAGTGATCACCATAAAGCGAAGAACCTTGTTTAGGCTTCTCTCATTAACATTATTGTGTACACAGTTCCTAAATGAATGGCATGCTAATAATCATCCATCACAATCAACCTATGAGTTCACTTTGTTTTTTAATGAAAGCTACTGGAATTTGTTGTATATGTGGTATATGTGGTAGAGATGACAGATCACATGGTCTGTGGTTTGGAGTGAGCTTGATGCTGTGAGACTGTAGTCGAGGGGTTCAGGCCTCAAGAAGCTGCGTGACAAACAGAAGGGCCTCTCAATTTGACTGCATTAGCTTTTTCAGTATGGATCCTTGTAGTGATACGGTATTTTAAAAATACTAAATCGTGAATGTTTGAGTGACGGAGTAAAATTGCATGTGCTTTTCTGAAAGAAGCCAGATCTTATATACTGCTTATCTACAGCTCTAAACAGTTGTTTCTGGCAGCTTCTTGTGGTTCTTGATGGTGGTAGCAGTGTTTACTGTTCAATTGCTGGAGCAACGATAATGGGGCGAACCAACTTCTGTAGAAATGGGTATTTGGTATCAGTCTGCAATATAGCAATTGCTCATGCTCTCCTAGTTATTTTTATATGTGTGTGTATGTATATGTGGAGTTAAAGCATTGTTTCTTGAACAATACGAAATTTTTGTGTGTATATGTGACTTTCAACATAAACAAACCCCTGAAAATGTCAAAAGCCTTTCTGACAATCTAAACAACTTGCATAAGCATTAAGCTCAGGTTTCTGTATTTTAGGTTTATAACTCAGAAAGGAAATAGTGGGTGTTAGACACTTCCACTTTTGGTCCTGCAAGAAAATTGTAATTATGTGTTTTATGTATGTGTGTCCAGGATATGTAAACTATGTGAAAGACAAATTACATTTAGTTTTCTAATACTACACTGCGATATGATTGTATGTGTAAGGAAAAAAATCTGGAAGGATGAAAATGTAAGAAAGTTTTGCATAAGTATTTAGTCATGATAGACCTATTATTAAAAAGTATAGTGTGAAGTATTTTACTTGTTAAGAGTACTAAAGTAGGCAATTGGGAAATAACAGGATATGACTAACATAAGTAAACCTGGGATAAGAGTAACTAATTTGGTATTAGGCTCTGAAAATGTTCTGTGTTTTGATAGATAATTCACGTGGAGCAGTCATTCTGCCAGGAATAGAAATCTTCATTCAGTTTAATGCTCCAAAATAGACAAACTTTCTTAAGAAAAAGACTTAAGTGCTTCTGAGCAGTTCAGTTGTTGCTGTTAACTCTATTTTGAGGTTGGTTGGTTTGTTTGTTTTAAGCACTTTCCTCCTTTGCCTAATGTTTGTAGTGCTTGGGGTCTTGGGGGAGAGAGTATCATTCTTGTGGTTGATGAGTGTAATTAGATTACTGTTCAGAGTATCACTGATCCTATCTTTAGGTAGCTGTGCTTTAAAATTATTCCCAAATTTGCCTTAACTCAAGCATCTGGTTTTGGTTTAGCGGAACTGGTAACTAAACTTTATGAGGCAGCTGTAAAGAAGGTTCCCAACAGTGAAGAGTATCACTCTCATCTCTTCATGGCCTATGCCAGGGTTGGAGAGTACAAGAAGATGCAACAGGTACAATCAACAATTTGTGTTCTGGTCATTTTAAGGTGTCTTTTTCTGTATATCTTACTGTTAATGCCTTTTCATATTATGAGTAGTCTTCCAGAAAGCTAAACTGGGTTAATGCAGAAGTTATACTCTATGTTAGTTTTTACAGAAAGGCTTAAAAGACGATTATTTAGGGGGTGGGTTATCTGAAAACAAATGCTTTCTTTTCCTTACGTGGGATAGGACAACTGTGCCTTTTGTGTGCATATCTGGTCTGATAGAATATGTTGGTTATTTTGGGAGGTTTTTATCAATCTGTCTTGAACAGTATGGTGTTACGTATGAGGCAGTGTATTATAAAGGAATTCTGGAATAGATACAAGATGATTTAGCAAGATTTTCTGATCCATGTTTTCAGACTTGATTTACTCCTTAGTTTGCTGTTACCTTTGAGAAGAGTAATCTTGCCCATGCTCGTACCTCTGGAATCTAACATGTAACTAAGCTTGTATTGGTTGTACTTCTGTGAAGAAAAACTAAAAAGCACTTCCTTTAAGTACATCTTCTCAGTTGGCAAAACTGTGTCATGCTGGTTAGTTTTGTTTTCATCCCTTCCAAATTAGGTGCCTGGAGAATGCCTATAAATGGAAGATTCTTTTCAAAGCATGCGCCCTCACTGTTCTGTATAAAAAAGCACAGAGAGCCAAGTAAATGAGTCCTAAACTCCCTCTCGTTCCCACTGTGTTAAGGTGACTTGAATTTTTGTACAAGTTTGGTTTAAATAACTGAAAGAATATATTGAGCAGAAGTGTTGTTCTCCATTGTAGCCCAACTTGTATGCTGTTTGATTTCAAGCTGTAGATAGGGGCAAAGTTATTTATGTACATGAAATTACAAGCCTCATACGACAATCTAAACTTCAGAGATGTGCCTGTATGTTAATTGTACTCCTCTCTACAACCATGAGTGAAAAAATGCCAGTCTTGCACAGATAATGATATTTAACATTTATCTGACCTTTTGTATGTTTAAAATGTCATACAAACATGTATCTAGTTAAGTTATCCAGACATTGTCAGAGAGCAGGATGTTCCAAATTGGCCTGTGCATTTGACCTACGGACTTAGAGATGCAAAGAGCGCATGGATGCTAACTGATTGGAGAGTGAAAATAAACCTCAGCGTCCTGTGTTCTGGCGTATTTCACTGAAAGTACTGGAATATGCAAACTGAGACTGCAATCAGGAAATCGGCACAAAAGTCCATCTGTGGTAGTAGACTGTATTATGTGTAGTTTCGTAAAATTAATTACAAATTTTGTATGGGTAAAAGTGTTGTCCTTCATTATATACAGACACTGGGAACCTGTGAGAGAAATATGTGAATAACTGTTTCTGTGTTAGGCTAGAGAGTCTTGAATACTTTGGCTCTACTTTGATACAGCCAAGCTTTCAGCTCGACCTTTGCTTAACCACTGCTTTGCACGTATAGGTGACCTCATGTTTCGGATATGTGAGTATGTGTATGTAGGAGATGAGTGTTGAAGGGCAGTTACTTACATGAGGGAGGCATGTGGTTTGGTGTGCCTTTTAGCACTGACTGAGCATACTAGTGAAAACCAGCACTGGAAATATCCCCCTCCCTCCTAAACAATAAGTCTTCTGCTTCCTGATGTAGTTACCGCTTCTAATTAAAGCTGTCATCTGTTTAGGCAATCATACATGCACATGCTCGTTGCCGTTCTGTCAGACCTACGCAAAGTACTTGATTTTTGAGACATTTTCACCCTCTATTTTCTTCTTTAGAATGTGTGTTAGGATGGAATGGCTCATGGGTTGATAAAAATCCTCCTATCTAGTTGCTAATTCTGTGTTGTCTGCTGCCATCATTGCTGCTTAGCTTGCGTTCTCTGTCATGAGAGATCATAAACAGATACGTTTCAGGAATGATGAAACTTTGTCTTATATTTTTCAGGCTGGAATGGCACTTTATAAGATTGTACCCAAAAATCCTTACTATTTTTGGTCTGTGATGAGCCTGATTATGCAGGTGCGTACAGTGTTGCAAATGAGTTTGATTTTCGCTGCAGGTATAGTGCAAACAGAAATGTTCCAAGTGAAGATATTAGAGAGATTTTGAGTAAAATGTCTGTTTGAACTGTTTCTCTGTGATGCTGGGAGAAGGACCAAACCCTCCCGAAGTAGCATTATTGATGTGGTTCAACATGAATTGCTGTAGTGTTTTTATAATGCAACTTAACTGGTCTGCCTTGCCACATTTATGCAACTTGAATTACTCTCTTATCTGGACTAGTACCCTACTGTCTGTTTGGTTTGGTTTAGTTAGAGAGCTAATAAATAAATCCTCAAATACCTGCAGCTCCTCAGGCAGAACTGTTCCTCTCTGTAACTAGGTTATAAAGGCTCTAGGAGGAAATAAATGAGAGCTCTGGACTTAGCATGCCTTTAAGACTGCAGAAAGTCCACAGGAATAGACAGCAGATCAGCTGTGCTGCTGTTAGTTGAGATAGCAGACTCGGGCACTAATCAGACAACCTGACAGAGTGTTGGCCAAGCAAAAAAGCATGGAGGCATTAATCATATTCCCTAAAATACTGTGCCATGGAAAACACAAACGTGTTCTGGCTACATGTTATTTGCTGTGGATATTGTGTGCCTAGATGCGCGAGTCTCTGGACAATGTAATCAAGAGTGAGCTTTTCAGTATATCACTAGTTTTATTGCTGCCTTTTAACAGAGCAGTTGCTCTCTGCACGTGACAGATGGCAGCTCTGAATGTGTGGTTTTGGGAGGGATTGAAGCACCTGGGGTTGTTTCTTTCCTTTTCTAATGTGAAAAAATCAGTGGGTGGACCAACACAAAAAGTTGATGAGCTGTTACAATAATTCTTCTCTTCCTTAGTCTATTTCAGCACAGGATGAAAACCTCTCAAAGACGATGTTTTTGCCACTAGCTGAGAGAATGGTGGAAAAAATGGTGAAAGAGGATAAGATTGAAGCTGAGGCTGAAGTAAGACTTGCAGATACTTTCAGCTTGATTTGAACATTATTGAGACAAGGAATGCACTGTTAAAGGAAATTGATTGTTTTAACAGTTTACAAAGATAATAATCAGTAGTGTTCTGGAAGTAAATGTGAATGTAGCAGGACAGAAGGAAAACCAAGAGCAGAGGGTTGAGAGGGATTTGGAATCATGTGGCAAAGGAAATTTTCTGGCTTAGATTTGACTGATGAAGTACTTGGTTTTGCTCCCTGGGAGGCCCCAAGAGAAACTTCAGGACTGAGAATGGAAAAAAGACCTGAATTCCTGAATGTTCCACCCTCTGGGATGCTAAAGATAGCTCTGTAGGCCTGGCTATCTCCTATTTCTAATGACAGTAACACAAGCCACTTTATTTCTTGGCACACCTGTATATTGTTTTACTAGCAAATTTCATTGCAGCCTAATCTTTCTTTTAAGGTCGAACTGTACTACATGATTCTGGAACGTTTGGAGAAGTATAAGGAAGCCTTAGACGTCGTGAGAGGAAAACTAGGAGGTAACTTGTTCTGTCAATTAACAATCACAGTTGTGTGGAGGAACAGCAGTTCTCCTTTGCTTCAGACTTGTCCACTGGTTACAAAAAAAAAGGCTGTAAGAAGCCTGACTCTTAGGACCAGTTTCAAACATTGATGCAAACTCTGGAGATGCTCTCATGCAAGCTGGTTTTACCCACTTGTTTATGGTATTTAAGTGTTACTCAGTGATGAACTTTGCAGTGGTATGCTTAGCAGTGGTAAATTGATAGCATCTTAATTTGTTGTAGCTGCTATCTTAAAAAAAAAAAATTGTTCTTAATATCCTACATTTTTGTGGACTCTTTCTGGTGATTAAAATACACTTGTAGTTTTAAGGAGTTGGGATATGAAGGTTCCCATAGCAAATCTGTCCTTTCTATCCTTCAAGGGTCTCTCTCCTGTTCTCTTATACTTACTGTTTTGCATCCTTGGCTATAATAAGAAGCTTTGTGCAGAAAGTAGAGAAGGAAATGCATTGATTAAATAAACTTGCCCTTCTGTTTTTAATTTAGAGAAGCTGACAAGTGAGCTCCAAAGCCGCGAGAACAAGTGTATGGCAATGTATAAGAAGCTGTGTAGGTGGCCAGAGTGCAATGCGCTGTCGAGAAGGCTGCTGCTGAAAAAGTGAGATGGTATTTCTGCAGTCCTACTAAAAAACTGAAGAAAAATTCTGGGCTGGTTGTGAATTGCCTTTTTTAGTGGCTTTTGTAAATGGTGGTTAAAATAGAAGAACATCAGAGGATCTCAAAGCATTTCCAAACGTTTACACTCCAAAGCCTGAGGAAAGGGCAGCAGAATGGAACGTTAAAAGGATATGGTAAAGGTCACAGGGAGACTCAGTGTCAAGACTGTAGTTGCTTTTTTTGAAGACTGACTTTAGCAATAAAATTAGTGCAATAAAATTTTGTTTACCTCATTTCTAAAGGCTGTGCTGGTTGTCCACTTCTAACTTCCATGGTGGCAGAGGAGGAGAACTGTATTTACATCTAATTTTCTGGAACTTCATTTCTCTCACTTGGCCAGACTTCATACTGGGAAATGCATGTAATGCTTTGAACAGATGCATCAGGAGAGAGCACACTAGTATGATCAAATCTGTCTCTTGGAACTGTCAAGAGAGATTTGTTTGCCTTTTGTATTTAGCTGTGCCCTAATCTTAAGTATAAATTAAATACAGAGGCTTGAAGATTAGAAGGTTCTGTCTGCCTCCACTGTCCATGGGGGCAGCAAAATGTTTCTTCTCTAGAGAAGTTGTTCTTGGTATTTAATATTTGTTAAATATATTTGCAGTGGGAAAAACTGGAGAGAATAAGCATCAGCTTTACAGGACACTTGAACACAACACTGACAACGTGTAGAACTAATATAAGGACATTTTCAGCTTTACCTCTTTGTATTTGGCATCTCCTGTTCTATACTCTTAAATTGCTCTGAACATGGGCAGGAGAAACTTCTGATTTAGCATTTTGTGGGGATATTCATGAGCTCTGACTGGAATGTAAATGTTAAGAGGAGAATTTGTAGCTTGCCTCAATTCTTTATTGATATTGTTTCCTTTAATATGTTTCAAGACGTTCAGGATGATAGCATTCTTAAGATGTGAGACCTTTTCAAGGAGGAATTATTCTTATTACAGTTGTTTTTACTGTAATATGAATATGTGCTATTCCTTAAATTCAGCTTTTGCAAGGAATATGGTTTTAGAAGTGAGTTACTGTTCTGTGATTCCCTAAACTTTGTTCTGTGCCTAATTTTTGTTTCAGCTCAGATGATTGGCAGTTTTATATAACTTACTTTGATTCAGTGTTTCAACTCATTGATGAATCCTGGACACCTCCGCCAGAAGAAGAGCAGTAAGTAACAATTTTGCCCTGGATTTGTTTTTCCTTTGTGCTACAGCAAATTGTTTGCATTCGTATATATTCTGTGTCTTTGGGTAACTCCTTGACATCAGACCCCAAATGATGCGTTCTCCCTACTTTGTTTTGGAGGCTGGCAATAGTTTATTGGAAACAGCTGTATAAATAGTGGTTTGTACACTATAGAACTCTTCCAGTTTATATTTTTCATGGTGATTGAGTTAGAGAATCCATCATGCCAGATTTCCTTAGGAGTATCGTGGGAATATGCTGAGCACATGTTATCAATGCCCTAGCAATGGGAAAAATCAAAGAACCTTTTGTCTCTTTCATTGTACAGCTCTTTGGAAGGAGAGGTACACTATTCTGTAGAGCAAGCTGTGAAATTTATAGAAGAGAGGATAACAGAAGAATCTAAGAGCTCTCGGCCACTTCGGGGACCATATTTAGCTAAACTGGAGCTGATTAGACGTTTGCGATACAGAGGTTGTAATGATGAATATAAACTAGGTAAGAGCTACTAACTGGATGATAAATTAATCTTTCAGAGAGAGCACAAACTTGGAACAAGCTCTTTGCTAAATCACTGAGTTAAATACAATCTCTGTAAAACGTACGTGCTGTTGTCTGTATGTAAGGCATTTGAAAATGAGCCTTGAAGAAAAGCAGGTAGTTCCAGACTGCTCCAGGGCTTGTAAAAGCAAGGATGGAAACTTTCAAAAGGACCTATGGGATCTAGGAGCATACAGTCACTGAGATTGTAATGAAAAGTGCATGTGGAAAGTCCTGCTGTTACGCAGGTGATTTTTCATTTAAGTTTTTTGGCAATAGTACCAGGTTTTGCTTTTTAAAAACTTGCATTTAAAAATCGCATTTAGGGAACCGGTGGAGGAGGGAATGTGATTAGAGCAACATCTGTGCTACTTACTAGTTCCTTTTGTATTTCCATCCAAAAATAAGTTACTGTTAGATAAGCAGAGGCTGTGTACGCATGCCTGTTATGCTGAGCTCTTATCTGCCAAAGTAGCTTGAATGAAGCTCTTGGGGTTTTTTCATGTGTCCTTGGTTACCAAAGACATTGAGCCTCTGTTAAAATCTGCAGTAGTGCAGTTATTCCTTTTCTAAATAGCTATGTAATCTTGAAGGGGGGAAAAAAAAAGCATTAACGAAGATTTCTCATAGTGATTTTACAGATTGAGCTTTTAATAGAGCATATTAAAAAGATGAACTGGCCTTTTTTCTAGGTGATCCAGAAGAACTAATGTTCCAATACTTCAAAAAATTTGGGGACAAACCCTGCTGTTTTACTGATCTCAAAGTATTTGTGGATCTGCTCCCATCCAGCCAATACACAAAGGTAAGGAAAGATAAGTGGTGACAGGAACTGCAGCGCTTGTTTGCACTCTGGTCCCTTTATCTTAAAATACCTGTGGATCATGATAAAAGATGGGAAGCATCAAATTTTTACCTTCTGTTTGAAATGCATAAGACTCTTTGCACTGCAGAAAATATAATGAACATCTGAATACACTGAGCAATTTCATTCGGAGAATTTTTACTGGAGACTAAAAATTAAGTTTGATCCTGCAGAGTCTCAGACACAGATGTATTTATTTGGATTTTTATTACGATTTCAAGGTGGCAGGGTGCTTTGAGATGGTTTTGGTTGAATTCTTGTATCGAAAATGAAAAGCTTGTAATGCTGATGAAAATCACAAGATACGAGCTTGTATCTTGTAATGAAAAGCTCCCTAGGAATTGTAGGTCAATTGATAAGCTACCCAATTAGCTCATTTTTAAATGAGTAATGTCTCATCACTTTTATTTATAGATCATAGCTTACAAAATGGCATAATGTGAAAACAGTAAAGAGAAAGACCACCCTGTTCATTCATTTGTAGCATTTCATTACTGTGTACTGTAACTTTCGTTTTACAAAGACATCCTTCTCTCTCCCTTCCCACTCATCACTTGTTTTTCCCGTTAAAGTTTTACATTTAATGGGAAAAATCTGCTCCCTGATCCGATGCAGGTAGAGTGTCACATAGATGTTTTGCTTGGCTCTGCTGCAGTACTAGAGAGTGGATACCTTGATACTGATCAAGGGGTGACCAAAAGACCTTATGACAACTTTTCCAGAATCTCTTTCTGAAACAAGCTCTCTTTAACTGAAAAGACTATTTGTGCAGAGTCACAAGCAGCTCGTTGAATGACTTCAGCAGCTGGGAATCCTGTCACTCACCCCATTGTTTTTCTAAGCCATTGTGTAAAATTATCAGAGCTGGGGAGGGCTAGATAGAGAATCCTGGATCAGCCAGAGGCTGTTGATAAAATGTTTGCAAAGAAAGTGTAGATTGTAGTGGTGTTTTCTTAGTTTAGTAAAATATTTTTTGACTTCTAATGCAAGCTCTTCCCACGGCCTCACTAATGAGGAGAACGGTGGCCCTGGCTTGTATGGGTTGCTACTGATGTTTTATGTTAAGAGGTGTGGTTTTACTCCACTGGCAAGAGATGTGGAAAGTAGGATATTTAACTCATAGTTATGGAAATGGTGATACCATTGCAAGGTAACCCTGAGGTCCTGAAGCACTGAACAAGTTTAATCCTAGCTTTCCAGGAAGCAAATTCTAAACCCGGAGTGGGGGGAATGGTATTTAAAAAGAACAGTTTAGGCTACAATTTTGTCGCAGTGCTTGTGAAAATGACTTTGAATAAATTCTCTAAAATTTTCTGATTGGCCTTAAAACTGCTGCTGATGTAGTGCATATGTTATTGTGTCATACTGATATGTTAGAAAGTCTTTCCAGTGTATGGCTGTCGTCTCCGAAGCATGCATTTGCAGCAGTTTAACTTGGTCAAGGAGATGTGTAGCTGAGGAGGGTTAGTGGTGCTAAAGTGCTGATGCATTTTTGAAATCTGAAAGTTTAAGTTACTTCAAGAAGATATTTATAGATTGTCTTAGACTTATTCTTGTTTCACAGCAAAAAAGATGCTGAAGATGGTTGTATCCTAGGGTAAAGTAGCAGGTTCACACTGGGGCTATACACAGCTGGGGGAGGTCTTTTTTTTTTTTCCTCTTTGAGAGTTCTGAGTAGTGTTACAGTTCAGTAGCTGAGAATGTGGAGATCTTGCTGGGCCACCAGACACACGAGATATTCCAGAAATAATCATTGTGACATCAATCTTGAGTTCTAGAGGCGTAAATTGGAGCATGCGGCCTAGTGATTCAGTTGACCTTGCCCAGCTTGGCAAAATCTCAAACTGAAAAAATTTGTCAACACAGTCTTCATCAAAGTCTATGGGAAAACTGGAATTTGTGTACATGGTGCTATGTGTTTCTCCTATCTAGCTGTTATGCTTTTTGCCTCGGGCATGCATTTGATGCAGTTCTTGTGTTTCAAGACCAAATGTAGTAAAGCTGAATTCATTGGCTTTAACTCAGTTTTAAGTTTGTAAACACTGTTGGATTTTAGGGCAACAAAAAACTACTGTCCAGCCCTGACTGCATGTTGTGAGAAGTCTGCTGTCTCCTGTTAAATTTGGGAGGCTGCTTTTCTTACAACTTAATTCAAAAAATAAGTCATTAATCAAAGATTATGACCTCACTGAGTGCAGTGCATTACTTCAGAGTTGAGAGAGAACGTAATAGCTAGTACAAAACCACTATTTCCTGGATGTGTGCTGTGAAGCCTTTCAGTAGCTAATTATTTTAATTGCATATGTTATTACTGTGAGTGTTAACAGGTGCTTGAACTCCCTTATGTGTCAATGTATTGGAAACTTGCCTGTGATTTATTTTTGCCCTCCATCTGTTTGATGAAACTTACTAAAAGCTATTGAGTGCAACCAGAACTGTGTGCTCATCACCTTTCAAAAAAAAAAAATTGAAGCCAGCTCTTTAACCAGTGATTTCAGTGTGACATCAGGGTTGATACTGACATTTCCACCTTGCTTTTTTTGCTTGATTTGAGGGAGGAAATGATGCTTTCCATTCATGCAGTCCCAGATGCCCTGCAGAATTTAATGACAGTGTTTCTCTTTCAGTTCATCAGTCAATTGCTGGAAGTAATCCCTCTGTCGGCAGCAGCAGAGAATGAAATCGCACTGCCAGCTGATATCAAAGCCCTGCAACAACACTTGTGTGTGGTGCAGCTCTCGAGGTTGCTCGGTATCTATCATGCCATGGATAAGAAGCAAAAGCTGACTGTGGTCCGGGAGTTGATGTTGAGATACCGCCATGGATTGGAGTTTGGTGAGAAAAATCTTGAAACTAATGTTGCAGTTCACTTGCAGCTTTTTATGAGCAATAGTTCAGAGCTTTTTCAGGGGGACGGAACAGCACAAACGCTGATGGCACCCATCGTGCCACTAGGTAATACTTTGTTTTGTCCTTTATGATTATATCCTTGGGCGTACCTGAATTCTCTGTTTCCTTTTAATTTTTTTTCTTTTCAGTTGTGTATCTTAAAGATAAATGAGACATTCCTGGGTAGTTCAGATGGTACATTTATATCTTTGCAAAATTGCCTGTGCCTTTACGCAAAGCCAGGCTTTATCGCTGGTGCACATAGGACAAATACACGGGCAAGAATATTAATTTGTAAATCTTGCAGTTGTAGGAGAGTCTTTTCTTCTTCCAGCAGATGTCAACATGTGAAGTGGCCCAAAGTCTGCTCGTGATGAACAAATGCAGCATGTATACAGTTGTTTCAGTTTTTAAGACAACTCTGGATTTTAAAAATTAAGCTGTGGTTATCGTCTGCCAGATAGCTGTGTCATTTGATAATGCTGACAATGTGAGAAGCAGCTGACAGCGCTGTTAGTAATTCAAGGTTAACTTTTTTCTTCTTTTTAGGGAAATCTTGTTTGAAAACTGAATTGCAGTTTTCAGATTATTACTGCCTGCTTGCAGTTCACCTGCTGCTTGATCTGTGGCTAGAAGGTATGTTCCTAAAATTGTGTCTTGCTTAGTACCACCCTGGATAGATGTGACAGGGAGACTGTCCCTGTGGCCACTGTATATACCTGGCATGGCTTGTTAAGCCCATAGCTTTCTGTTGTGTTTTTGTTTTTTTTTCCTCAATATGGGGTGTTTCAGTAGTCCCTCTATTCAGTTGGTGTTTGATAGGAGCCTCACTCGCCTCTAAAGGGATTTAATTTTTCTGATTAATTCCTGTAAGTCCTGGTAGAGTTTTGCTGATGACTCTTGCAGCTCAGTGCTGGCTGTCTTCAGAAGCTTGTTCTGAGTTTCCCATGTAGGTAATGTTTTCTCTCCCTTTGCGTAAGTTCTGCGGACAATTCCCCTCTGATATCAGAGGTGTTTTGAGAGTATTTCTTCCCCTCTCTGACATACTTTGTCTTTTGGATCCCCTGCTTCTAGACCTTCTGCTGAGAGCTGTTGCCCTGTCTTGAGTATTCCTGTACTCCACATCTGCTCTGCCTGTTAGTCTCCTAATCCCACAGAGTCAGTCTCCAATGGTGGTTGTTCATATTCCTGCCCTTCAGTGTAGCCGTCAGTTACGCCTTTGTCTTCCCCAAGGAAGATTTAGTCTTTAACCTGAGTAAATCCATCGTTGGGTTCCTGGCAGGTCACCGGTGGAGCATGGGCTCTTGGATTCCTGGCTCTGTGCTGCTCTCTTGCATAATGCTTGGGAGTGCTCTGTGTGTATAAGCTAGAAATCCTGAACAGTCCAGGACTCATCAGGGAAGGTCACTTCTCCTGCAGTATGCCCGTGTGCGAGTGCTTTGCTCTATACAAATGTGAGCTAGATACTCCCTGTGAGGAATTATTCCTCCACCTTTCCCTCAGAGAGCAGCTATAATGCAGGGGTGGCTGTTATGTTTTAAGGGCTGCAACATGGCTGATGAATGCCATCTGTGTGTTTAAATGCATGGGTCCATTTTGAGAGGTGTGTAACTCGGGGAAGGAAGCTTCAATACCAAAGTGAACTGTGCTGTTAGTGTTCAGTGCCTCTCTCTGATCATGCCTATCCGTGTGTTTTGTCTTTGTCGCCAGGTGAAGAGACGGCTGTGTGGCAGTGCCTAACTCTCTTAGAAGAAGGGTTATCTCATAGTCCTTCTAATGCTCAGTTTAAATTGCTGCTCATTCGAATCTACTGCAGGCTTGGTGCATTTGAACCTGTTGCAGAGCTCTATTCCAGCCTTGATGCAAAACACATACAGCACGACACCATCGGGTGGGTAGTATATACTGAGAATAATTGGTGATGGTGACCCTCCAGTAACCAGTCCTGAGATCTTCAGTTTCCTTTGCTACTGAAAGTTAGCAGATTATCAGATTTTCATATGGTGTTGTGTAAAAGTGTGTTGGAATTACATGAGACACATCTACTGAAGTATACTCCCCTTCTTGTGGAGTATCTTTCCTGTGTGATTTTGATCAGTTTTGGATTTTCAGAGTGTTAACTGAAGGGAATCTGAAAGAAATTTGTGAAATGTGTATCTTGATGCCAGTCATAGCTTGGTGTTCTGGCTTGTGTCATTGCTCAGCAAAGCTTGGCAGCACTAGTTAAAACAAATATACCAAATGGAAATGGCTGTGCCTTGGTTAGTGTGTTTGTGGGTATCTAATTAAGTAAAGCTCTTGCACACTTAGGAAGGTGGATGGAGGAACTCCAAGCCCCCAGATACTGTCTTTTAAAAAATTAAGAATTCCTTCCATTACTGTTAAAAGCTTAAATTTTAATACGAATGTTGTGATTGCCGTCTGTTAAATCTCTAGACTTTTCATTAAAGCTGGACTGTGCTGGAGTTCGCTGTTCAGAACTGTGTTTGAAATTCAGGTTTCCCCAGGGTTGTGTGTTGATATTTGACTTGTGCTGTTGTGTTGCAGCTATCTTCTGACGCGCTATGCAGAGTCACTGGGCCATTACGCTGCGGCATCCCAATCCTGCAATTTTGCACTCAGGTTTTTCCACTCCAACCAGAAAGATGTAAGTTGAAAGAAACCTCTGTGCCATGTAACAGAGCAGTTATGTCAAGGTGCCTTACAGAAGTTTGTGCCCTATGTAAGGGCTTACAGAAATATAGTGGTGATAACAAAGAGGAATAATACATGCAACTTTGTGTTTATAGTAAAGGTTCCTCAACCTGCGTTTCTCATTGCAAGAATTTGTAACTTACTGGTTTTGCTTTAGCTTTCTGTTTATAAAAGCCAGTTTCAATACTCCTCACAAACAGGTATGATTACTTTCAAATGAATGGATTGTAATTTTATGCAAGAACTTAAGTGAAATGTCATGTGGCACGTAAGTCCTGGTGTCATAACTGCTAGCATTTTGGAAAGTCATACAGCAGCTAGGGATGGTGGGTCAAGATGGTTATGGCATACTCATGAATCCTTTATGTGACAATCACTGAAGTGGCGTGTTTTAGTGATGGCTGTCCTGGGCACACAGGGATGGTGGGGAATGCACATCACTTTAAAAGGTAGGGGAAGTGCAAGGAACAAGGTGGGAGGATTTCAGAGGCGAAAAACTGAATCTTGAAGTCTCAGCTTCGCTGAAGGCAGAGCAGAGCCTAACTAACTGCATTATTTTGAAGTGATAGGATCAAATTGCAAAACCTGGTCTTGTGCTAATGGGAACTACCTGCTTTATTTGGTTCACCCCAAAAAGTGGTTTGAATGAAAAGGAAGTTGTCTTGAATGAGAATCTTGGCACTGGAATGGAGGAGATAGTGAGGGGAGGGTAGCTGAATTCCCCCAAAGGGATCAGGTGCTTCCTAAAATGCCATGCTCTAGGCATCTAGCATGCTTGGAGCTTGCTGATTAGTAAGTGTATTTGTCAAAAATCTTACTTGGAAAGTACACTCTGATGTACATTCTGATACATTCATAGGGAAAATATAAATTCTGTTTCAGAATTCCCATGGAATCCATGAAAAATGGGTTAGGTAGGAGAACGGTGGAACAACACATTCTTGAAGTCTTGGTGGAAATATATTGGGCAAACAGGAAGAGAAATAGTCCAGAATTGTGGTAGGGAAGTATATGCATGTCAGTCCATCTCCCTAAAACGTGCAAGGCAGTCCCATTCTGAGGAGTGGGACTATATCCTATATATTTATATTTTACAGTTTGATCACTGTTGAGAGGTAGGTGAAGAAAATTATTTTTACTTTACTTCGTAAGAAACAAAGGTGCGATGCAGTTGTAACTCTTCCACTCAGCCACTGGCTAAGTTGGCTCTAAAGGCTCCGCAGTCATACAACTTGCTTTCCCACCATCCCAGAAACAAATAAAAACACAAGACTTCTCTGTAAAGATGCTCATGCAGTAATCCCTCAGAAGAGTACCTTTGCACTGTTGGCAGCCTGGGTTGTTCCTGTGTACAAGATACCAGTTGCCATTTACCTGTGCCTGGAAGGTAGATGCTGAGTTACTGTGACCTGTGTCTGACACAGAAATTTCACTGCAGGGAGCGGGAGGCACAGAGGAGCACGTAGATTGTACGATTGGAGCTTGCTCTCATCTGCTTCCCTCGCTTGCTCATTCTTTAAGCACTGATTCTACTTGCTAAGAGTCTTTGGGTTCCTGGGTGCAGTGTTTTGTGCTGGAGTGAAGCCCTGGATCCAGACAGCTTTCTCCTACGTGTCTGTTGATGGTAGTGGTGGCTTTTTTTTTTTGTCTTTTTTTCCCCCCTGTTTTTTTTTTGGTGTTTTTTTTTTTTTTTTTGATGAGGAGTACCTTGTTCAGTCTTGTTTAAAGGTCACTCAGTGGATGTTAATGAAAAGCATACCTGGAACCAACTGTCTGAATAAAAAGCCTGACTGCTGGGTGCCAAGTGAAAAAAGTGAACCGAAAAAACTATTGGATGTCATTTGTCTGCTTGGGAATGCTACATTGTAAAGCATCAAGAAATCCAAAAAAAAACAAATTGAAGTAACTTCAGGTGTGGTTACCTTGGAAGAAGGTTATTCTCTTTGGCGTGAATGATAAAGGTGCTTGCAGCAGAGAAGAGCTGATTGTCTCCAGTAGCTCGACATCTGTACGCAGATGAAGGCAGCCACGTTCCAAGTGCTGTTTCCAGGAGAATGCTACTCAACTTGTGTTCCAGAAACCCTGAAAAGGCAGTGCCTGACTGGTTCAACCTGCCTCACTACTACACCTTAAAAGGTTGAAATTGCAAGAAGGGCGGAAGTGATACAATCAGCATTATATAATTCTTCCTGCTACAAGATAAGGATGTGACTCTGGAACCCACTCGCATCATGTCTCGTCTTGGAGACAGAGTATTGCGACCAAAGGACCATGAGCCATTGTTGATCTTGGCTAGCCAAATCTCTCCCATGTTCTGGACGCTTCCAGTGGTTATCACCTTAAGATCCTTTTAGTTGGAAAATGCATCAAAAGCTGTACTAATTTGCAAATAGCTAGTGTCCTTTAAACCAACCATAAGGTGCAAACTGCAGGAGGTGAAGGCTCAATTCAGGGTACTGTTCACCTAGGATCATGGCATGACAGGAGTGGAGACGAAAAAAGGCATTCCTTACCGTAAGGAATGTCCCAAGTATCACAAGGTCAGAATCTGCTACCAATTTCTGTGCTGCTGTGGTTCTGCTGGGGTTGCCCCTTCATACTCACAGTCCTGATATCAGCTTCCCATTCGAGTCCCATAACAGCATCTAACTGCAGTGTTAAAGGAGGACTATCCTTTAAAAGTTACCTTTTTATGTGATTTCAAATACTGCCTGCTCCTCTCTAGGTTGATGTTTAAGATAGCTGCAACGTCTGCTACAGCACAGAGAACGTGTCCTGCGGCACACTGTGCGTGGGACTCTGCCTAGAACAGGAAGTGTGGGATGTAAACGAAGTGGTCTGGCATAAAAATATAGCTACTGATTCAAACTGATTGCTTTCGATAAATATGTTTTCCTTCTGACTTGCTGAACTTAACAGCCTGAAGTGAATCCTGTTTAAGACTGGGTCCCATGAGTAACAGCCATCTAGGATGCTGTGCAGTCCTGACGCAGTATTTCTGCTCTGGAAAAGGATGCCAAGGACAGGGAGGAGAATAGAAGGCAGTATTGCTATATTTGGCCAAAACTAAAAAGGCAACTTTGCCCTTATCAAGATAGTCCTCCTTTAAATATGCAGAATCAGAAGTAATCTCTCTAATTTTCTTGTGTCCGTCCGTCTTTAATTTCTCCAGATACTGCAGGCAAACAGAACACCAACGTATCCTATGGGGATTTAAAAACCACGTCGATGCAGTTGAATTAGCGCCCATAGCGCAGTCCCGCAGCCTGACAATGAACTCTGCAAGGCTGTTTATCAGAGGGTATGTTGTTGAATATTTGGCATATTTTTTCATACAGTGCAAATAACCAAATTTCTTAGGAAAAAAAGACAGAGCTACCTAGAGGACATTTCTTATTTTAAAGGGGGAAAAAAAAGGTGGCTTTCATCTGTTCGTACTGGCTTCTAGTCTCTAAGAGCCTTCCAGACAGGTTGAGTCTGTTAGTACTATATAAAGTTTAGTTAACCAGGGGCCTTTTTGATGCCTTTCATCTTCAGTGCATTTCATAATCTTGTTCAGAAGAAAATAATTTATTTTTCTAGAATTTCTCACTTGTGGAGTAATTCTGATTTAAAAAAATACAGCCATCTGTCTTGACTGGGAGCATAAGTTGTTCACGCTGTCTCTACTGTTAGAAGTTTTCATTAAAATACAGTGCTTGTTTGCGGCTCCTTCGTCATATAAATCTCCTTCTGGAGATTACTTGGACTGATGTGAAATATTAGTTGTGTGCCTTGCATTGCTGCATTTCATCAGAGGGGAAGCAAACTATCCCATGGACCCTGACAGTTCCCTTTGGTGTTTAGATTGTATTGTAATGTGTATACACTGCGTGATATTATCTTGTGATGCTGTATTCAAAAATCTAATAAAAAAGAGAAATAAAAAAATGTGTGAGTAATTTTTTTAATCTATGTTGCGGTAATATGTGATGCACATCCAAGTCAGTTCCAGAAAATCTGGGATATATTTATTTTGCCTGAAAAGTACTTTTCACAATGAAACAATAATTTGAATAATGCATCTCAAAAAAAAAAAAAAAAAAAAAAAGCCTTCTAAAATCATCTCTTCCCTCCTTTAAGTATTTTTCAGTCTCAGTGGTGACAGTCATGTGGTGTTTCTTAGTGTCGGTTTGGTTATTAAATCATACTGCCCGGTGGAGCATCTGGGCATTCTCAAATTAAAGTAGCAAAACTGCTGGGGTGACTTGGACAAGCAAAAGTGCAAGCTTCTCCCAGGGATTGAGTATCTGCCAGATTCTGTACCTCTGGGTTAATGAAAACCACAGAAATGCAATTTCGTGGCAGTGACCTTGTTAACGTCTGGTGGTTCTGTATTTATGGAAGTAACTAATACAGAGATGGTGTGTGTTTTCTTCCAGACCTCAGAATATATCATTCAAGCCTACAAGTACGGTGCGTTTGAGAAGATCCCAGAATTCATTGCATTTAGAAATAGGCTGAACTCTTCCCTTCACTTTGCGCAAGTTCGCACAGAACGGATGTTGTTAGACCTCTTACTTGAAGCAAATATGTAAGTACAGCAGTGACAAGCGCAGCACCTTGCACGTGAAAAAATTGGAGATTTGTGCATAGGCAGAACACTGGCCAAGTGAGACCTTAGCGAGTTGCAGTTGCAGCTTTTTGGCAAAAACCTGTGAGCTACTTCTCTCCACTTCTAATTTGCTCTCCCCTTCAGCATCCTTGTCAGTACCACGTATGTGTAACACTTCTGACATAAGAAGAGTTGAACAATGGAGAGAATGTGGTTTGTTAGTGAGCTGGGTTTTCTGTTTCCAGTGATCAAATGTTTGATTTAATGTTGCTTATTCACATATACAGATCAACCAGTTTAGAAGAAAGTATAAAGTCCATGAGTCTGAGCCCAGAGGAGGATGACATTCCATGGAAAGATTTGCGTGACAACAGAGACCTGACAGTCTTGTTTAACTGGGATCCAAAAGACAGGTGAGTAGAAATATCCTCAACTGTAGAGTCACAGTAAGCTTTTCCTTACAGCACACATGGCGAAGAAAATCCTTTCAGGGTCACTGCCGTATTTAAATGTTCTCTAGGCTGGCTAACTGCAAACTTAACAAGCATCATTCATCACTTCTAGCAGTGCTGCCTTTTTACATATTAATACAGTTTCCTGAATTTCTGACCACTCCTTCCTCTTCATACAGTATTCGATAACTTTGGGTAGGCTTTTGTACCTGAGTGAAGCTTGCTACTTTGCCAAATTGAAGCATTTGCCTGAAAACATTTGGTGCCTTTCTCTAGGGACATTTCTGAAGAACATAGGAAACTCTCACTGGAGGAAGAAACCATGTGGTTGCGAATCCGGTCTTTAACTTTAAGGCTAGTAAGCGGACTCCCAACTCTTAGTCACAGTATTCAACCAAAGAACTCTGAAAAGACTGCAGAGAACGGCGTCTCATCCAAGATTGATACAATTCGATCCCTGCTTCAGCAGCTGGAAGCGGCAGTGGATTCAGGGAAGAAGTTTCTAGAACAAAAAATTCAGGTACCCATTAAGGAAAAAGCTATCCCCAAATATTAAATGAACATGAATGCAAGCAGAGAAACTGAATGCATCTTGTAACGTCCAGCAGGCTGCAGAATGCACGTAACTGACCCTGAGTTTGTAGTGTATGAATCTGACTGAGAGATGTGCCAGAGACAAACACTGTGTTCTGGATAAGGAAAAGCTGCAACACCTTTTATCTTTTTCTTTGCTTCTTGCCTAGTATCCTGTCCTTGGCCCTCCTCCTACCCGAATGGCTGGCTTCTTCAGTAATGGCAGCTGTCAATGCCAGACTAGCTTGTTTTATCTTGTTAGTGATATTTATGAACTAGATACCAATGGCTTAGGTAAGTGTTTGAGGGGCAGGGGTTTAACCAGATTGTCATGATGTGTGGTGGGAGGGAGCGAGATGTGTCTCCATTTACTTTGAAAACTACTAGGCGTTGGCTGATGTGGACCCAAACTTACTTGTGTATTAATTTTTTGAATGACACTAAGTTATCTGGGAGGCGACGCCTTAATTTAATGTTCTGTGCAAGTCTTCATTTTTGTACAGTGTATGTTGATGTAATACTGGATCCTCTTTGAAAGCAGTTGTATTTGCTTTTGACTGCTAACACTAAATTATGTTTAAATGCCTCTTAGTTTTCTGGAAGCAGAAAATACACAAACTTTTAGTTTATAACTACTTTTTTTCTTTCAGAAGATTCAGCAGAAATCCAGGAGAGGATAGGGCATAGTTTCAAGTCTTTAGTAGAACGACTAACAGGTAAATGGTAACTCAAGAATAAACACTGGTAGTGCTTCATGGTGGTCTGAGGATGTGCTGCTGACTGTGCTGCAATTACGGGGAAGTGTGGTAATGCATCTGCAGACCCCTTTGAAAGATACTTGAGAACAAGGCTGAGATTCCCCTTGGCTTGTCTGATCATGAAGCTGTTGCATGCCACAGAATGTTATGTCCTATCATTTTGCTACCTTGCAGCCTAGTCTTAGAAACTGTTGTCCCTCTGGTACTTGGTCCAGGTGTGCTAATAAATAGAGTGGAGATACTGTTTGTAATGAAATAAAATTCAGAGGAAACTTCAGAGCTGGACCTTCTTGAGAGGCTTTGGCCAAATTTATCATTAGCTGCTTAGTGGTCAGTCCTCTGACAGCTTTGTACACCGCACTGAGACACATGCTGTAGAGAAAATACGCATTTAAGTTGATCTACATGTCCTGAATAAGGCACTTCTTTTTTCTTTTCAGACTTGTTCAATAAATGTAAAGGTGATTTGATTGAAGTCAGAGATGGCACCTTGAAAACTCATCCAAACCTGTTAGAAAACCTAGTCTTCTTTGTTGAGGTATTGTTTTCTTTGGAAACCAGAAATTTTTGCGTACTTTAGGGTAGAAATATTGGGACTAAAACACAGTGAAGGTTCTTTGATCTCAGTAACTCATGAAAACAAGAGTTTTTTGTTGCATATTCTAACTACTCTGACAGACTCTCTTGAGTCTTATCAGTAGGAACACTAAAGTGAGTATAGAAGCCTCCTGTAAAAGCAACTTGTAACATACTTGTACCTTTTTTCCAGACGATCTCCATTGCCCTGTGGGTATCAAGTTACTGTGACAGTGTCCTCCGACCTTTTAAATCCAACCTGCAAAAAAAGAAGAAGAAAAAAAAAGAAAGCAGTGTAGCTATGGTAGACAATATTCCTTTCTTTTCTTCCCCCACCCCCCATCCAACAGCATATTTATACTGAAAGAAAAATCAGGATCGATGACATGTTAATAAACTGTTTTTCATAAACTTTGCCTTGTAGAGGCTGACATAGGTTAGAGATTACTCCGTACTAATTCTTAAAACTCCTTTTCTATTTAAAATCAAATGGTGACGTGCCACATCTCTGACATCACATAACAGCTTTTTAATAGGAAACACAGTTTAGAGTATCGCAGGGCTTTCTGCCTTGAATGCACTCCAGGGAACTAGTTAACTGGTGGTATTTATCTGGGTAGGTAGATTATAGCTTAGCGTTGGGGGGGACAAGTAGAATGATAGACGTTACAAAGTGAGTTGTCATATAACATGGTCATTTGAATAGGCATTAATATGTGTTTATAAATGTATTTGTTTTTATAGCCACCTGTATTTACACATTTTCTGGATTATGTTACTGAACTACAGACATTAACTTCCAATGTAATAGATCACATCAAAGGGCTTGAAATAATTCTGACTGCACTAAAACTTGAAGAGCTGTCCCTCAAGGACACTCTGCTTTTACAGGTAAGAACTTGCATCGTTATTTGTGTGCTATATACATTTGTGTGTGACCGATAACAACCTGCATGTAGCGTGCCTATGGGATAACTTTGTTGAAAGCTTCTTTTCCCCAAAATGTTTTACTGGAAGGAAAAAAAAAAAAGGAAAACAAGCAAAAAACCCCCACATGTTATGACTGACTTAATTGTTCTTCACCAGAGGTTAGGGACCAGGCTGCTAGAAAGCTTAGTTTTAGAGTGGTAAGTTAAGGTTTTTTTATAGTGACAGTGACTTTGCCTCATCTGATCAGCTCTAGCTCACTGCACAAAATAATCTCAAAAAATGAGATCTAAACACAGGAATTTGAAAATACTTTCATTTTGTGTGGTATGTTAGTGAAGAAAAACTTAAGGTTTTAACATTATTTTGTTGTCTGTGATATGACTTATTCTATTATCTATGGTTTAGCATACCATAATGGATGCAAAATACTTATTCCAGGAAACGTTTGAGATTCACCTACTGCTGATTAGTCACTTCCTTGGAAACAATTACTTGATCTTTAAAGAAAAACAAGCGGCAACTCCTCCCCGCCAGCTCTACAAGGAAAAACAAAGGCAGGAGTAACAGACACTACACATGCCAAACCTCATGCCAAATTCAGACATGTGAAGCATGGGCCTAATGAGGAAGCTTGGCTTTTTAAGCCATGGCAATCAGATAAGAGTTAAACTTTGTGATAGACAAGTTAATGTTACTGTCATAAGGGATCTTCTAACAGTTCAATACTTACTATGAATGTATTTGTTTAAAACAGTGGTTGAGATCCTGAAAATGGTGTCAGAGTCCAGCTAAAAAGCCTAGAGGTGACTGAAAGCATAGAATTGGAATTTTCTTTATGGTGCTCTTGAAACACAGGTGGAGATAAAAGGTGGAAGGGAGCAAAGTGGTGGAATAGGTATCATCTTCTGATACACAGGGGAGAGGGGCTGGGGGAGTGGTGAGTCATGCTCCTTGTCAAAGAAGGATTGCAGATTCCAGGAGAAAGGTTTGAGAGGGGAGTCGTCTCCTTACCAGTATTAGTCTGGGGGTGGGAGAGACTGATTTGAGAAAGCACAGGCAGAAGTTGTGTTACCCAGGACCCCCACAAATTCAATTAGGAATTGGCACTTAAGACAAAAACAGGTCTCTGATACGTTTATCTGAAAAGGGAAACTTGGCCTACAGGGTATTGGCACTCATATTTGTGTAGATGGGAGATCTGAAGGCTTTTGAACTGGCGAGGATTTAAAAGCTGCACCCTTGTATTTCAGAAATGCACTTCTGTCCACCTAAGTTGCTGTTAGCCAGCTTATATTTTTTCAATTAGATTGTCCTGTTTATTTCCTAGCATGTTACTTAACATTTTCCTTTTCTTGTTGTTGTATGATGCTGATGCAGAAGTATCTCAAATATATAAAAAAAAAAACAGAAACTGCAAAACCTGATAGAAATCAAGGAAATCCCTTAGACTGTATTTAATGCAAATTTGAATAAAACCAAAAAAGTACATTTTCTTAATATCACCAAAGAATTTTCTTTAAGATTGAATAATCTTATAGGGATAAGAGATTTTCAGATAGTTGTTGATCTTTGTCATTTTTCTGGTTCCTTGCTGAGTGAGCAAATCCCTCCATCTTCCCTTTGATGCACAGCATCAAATTACTATGCAAGGCAGATCTGCAAAACCCAACCGTTAGATTCATATGGATTTGAGCAGAAGCATCTGTGGGAGTCTGCAGCTTTTCCTGTGTTTGTTCACGATGTTTGCTGTTCTGTTTGTTGTTTGACATTGTTGCAGTAAATCCTGATAAATGCAGTCTGTATAGCTCTACTCAGACCTGGAGCTATGTTTGCAGCTCTGTGTGTTTAGAGCTAAAAGGTGCTTTTGAAAAAGTCCTCGTGTTCAGGTATTAGTGAAAATTCTGCTGTGAATGGAGTGAGACTGGTAATGTGTCAGCTGAACCTTGTCACCGATGCAAGATTTTCCCACATCGGTTTGGTTTACGCGGGCTATGCCTCGCAGGCTTTTCTGCTGTAATCTGTATGAGTGTCTGCAAAAGGCATCCTGATAGCAAGTCACCTCTTGACAGAACAGTGGTTATGGCTGCTGCTTTGGGCACCAAGATTTGTTCTTTCTGCATACAGAAATACAGCATCATTCATGATAGGTCAGTGCTAACCTCACTCCACCTGCAGGAGCAGTGCCAACAGTGTTGTGTGATGGTGGTCCTGCTAAAAGCTTTTTAGCTTGGGCATTTTAGAAAACTGCACATTAGAGGGAATCTAATCACTTTGGGAAAGCTAGGTACCAATGTTGCTGAATTGGTGACATCTGAACCTGTCCCAGGCACTGCAGCTCACTATGCTGTGGAATTTGGTGTAAGAGTCTCTTAGCTGGTCAGCGTTCCATTTGCTGTTTGATTTCACTTTTCTGTATAAGAAATTCTCTACTTTAATAAATGCTGGCTAAAATGAAATGCCACACACACTCACAATTTCAGCCACAAATATTTTGCACAAGAATGTTTCCAGAAGTTTTGAAGAAATGTTAATGTGTTACCAGCCCTGTCTGGGCAACACTGGTATCTGCAGGAATTACTGCTGCTGAGCAGGTGCTGCTTATTCTGTGCTGATGACATTCCCTTTGTAAAGTTACACTGTGGTCCTCATGAACTTCTTATCAGTGTTTGAGATGGTGGGGGAAGTTTAACGGGAGGATTTAAACAGTTGCTGTGGAGTGAATGATTTCTTTTTTGCATTTTGCAGGAAGAAAAAAAGTTTACAAAGACTGTGCAAGGGAAGGTCCAGAGCAGTTACCATCACTCAGTTCAGGAAATTGGAGAGCTGCTGAAAAAGAGACTCGATACTATTAAAAAACTAAAGATTTGAGAAACACATCCTTGACAGACTCCACAGGAGAGTGACACCAGAGTCCCAGACAGAAGCAACATCCAATATACCATCACTTTAATCCAGAACTTCCTCAGAATGCATGAAGGACTTAAAATCATAAAACAATTTTTTTAGGTATTACAGATGTATTGAGCTGATTTAAATTATTGTACATAAATGAGAAGCAGGGACCCTTATTGGGGTTTGACCACTTTTTATACATGTTCATAAGCATATTGCAACAGGAGAAAATTAACTTTCTTCCCTTTTGATCTCTAGAAACAACTGGAGATGGTCTTTAGAAGCAGCAATAGAAATCCAGTGTAAAGCATATATCTCAAAGGAGTTGTATTTTCATCACCATACAGTGTTTATAATTTTTGTATGGTCCTTGCCTTAGAAATGCAGAAATTGTAGATGCCCGCATTCAGCCGCCTCCAATGAAATGAGCCCATTTTGGAGCTGCCCGTTTTGTCCGCAAGCCACCTGGTCCTACTGAATTAATTCAGTGTGTGGTGCAGCAGGGAGAGGTGAGGCTGCACTGAGGAACACCCTCTGCATACAGCCTTCCAGCAGAGCCCAGCCTCCCTCGCAGGGTGGGAGTAAGCCAGGCCTGGTGCCGAGGCAGGTTCCTCTAAGGAGAGAACTGCTGGAGGGAAGAGATGGTGTCGGTGTGCACACAGGTTGTTCTCACGTTCAGAAAAATTGCAAACCTGATGAGGAGCAAACTTGGCCATTAAGCTTTAGAGAGAGAGAGAGAGATGGGAATCAGTGTTTCAGCAAAAAATACAAAACCAGAGACCTTGTATATAATAGCTGCAGTGAAGTCTGACACTGCGGTCTGATTTCATGTCAGTTTAATGTAAAACAGCAATCATCATGACTTTCAAAAAGTGTATTTAGATTACTGAAACTTCAAGACTTAAATATTTTAATAGAAATTAAATCCTATTGGCTTTGGTTTTAATTTGGCAGAGGTAACTTTTGCTTCCGCTGTGGTATGAGGCTGAGAGTACTTTTTGTAACTGTATGCTTGCTTTTTGCAGTTGATCTTTATTCAAGTACTAGCTCATTAGGCATTCTGTTAGAAAGTGCAGTCGCATCATCTGCTCCCACTGAATCTGCATTTCTGCTGTTTTGTTTTGGTGGGTTTTGGGTTTTTTTTTTTTTCATTTTAAAGGAGTAATGCAGCCTAAAATTGGTAGGCAAGAAAAATTACATGTACCTGCAATACAAGGGACAGGTCAGACTTTACAGATTCCTCATCTTCTGATTTAAAGCAGCTACTTATCTGAAGTCTATATTTAAAGTTTTAAGAGAGCTGACAATCCTACTTTTGTCATCTCTTCTAAGTATGTTTTGTTAGTAATGTTAGAATGTTGATGAGAGTATTTTTTTAAAATAAATCCCCTGTAAGAGGAAAAAAAAAACCAACCACATTGCTGCTCTTGCTGGATTTACTTTTGCTTTGCCCCATCCTGAAAGGGAAAGAAGAATGTCTGCAGGTTGTCTAATTGTAATGGATGTCCTGATGGTTTAATTGCAATGTCTGGTAAGTGCTCTGGGCTGGAGGAATACCAAAATGTGTTAAGTCTGTTTTATAGTAATACTTTTCTTGAAGGGGGGTGGGGGGGAAGGAAAAAAAAAAAAAAAAAAGAAACACAATTGAACTCTTATATGTTGTATAGAAATACCTTTTTGGAAAGAAGGGTGTGCTCCTTAAATTAAAGCAAGACTGATGGCTGAAATTGATGCTTTGAGATGTGTAGGGTAAGTGAAAACAGTCCCATTGCTGAGATGATGCAATTCATAGAGAAGCACTGAGCCAGAAATCTGCACTGCCCCTTTTCATGCAAGGAGGCAAATTGCCGTTGCTGATGCTCCTGTCCCCTGCCTCCCCCATGGCAGTGCTAACTACAGAGGGCTTTGCGCAAACACCAGCATTGAATGCAAAGGTGACACAGCACCCTCGTCCAGAGGGGTAGTCCAGGGACTGATTTATGCTGGAGTTTCCTTCCACTGCTGCTACAACAGGTTGAATTCAACCAGTCGTATCAATAAGCAATGGTGAAAATGTAAGTGAAGTGTAAGGTTAATATAACCAAGCTTTTAAAATCCTCCCATGTGCCTGAAAGCAGAACTTTAAAAAAAGGTTCTCTGCATCAGCTCTCTTTAAAAACAGAATTGAAACTACTGGGGGGTATGTGTGTCATCTGAAGCAAAGTCTGAGAAGAGATGGAACCATGGCTCGCTCTCACTTCCCATCACAGCATTTGGCACGGCCCAGGTCTGGTGTTGGCTGGTCACTCAAACCATCCCTGTGCCAGCACAGGGGGAATACTGACTGCTGCTCAGTGTTAGCTACTGTCCCGTTTCCAGTTCCAGCCACTGGTGAACGATAACGATTTTTGGATTACTCAGTGTTTTATAAAACCGGGTGCCATCTCTTCATAAGCTGTAGTTTCTCTATAGGAAGAGATGATGTACAAAAATTACTATTTGCTGACTGTTTGGGGGCTTGGTTGAGGGAGAGGGAGAATTTCTCTCCCCCTATAAATTGTGTACAGTTAAATATATTATATATTTCTTACAAAAGAGCATTTCCCCTCCAGAATGTGTCCCACAGGGACCTGATAAGAAATTCAAGCTATAACCCATTGCTGCTGTTCCCCTTTTCCACTCTTGGGATTTGTTTCTGTTAGTTTGTTTTTGGAATTTTTTTTTGGTGGTGAATTGAAAAACATACCTAGAAGAAGCTACCAAGACTACTGTTTACAGACTGAAAAAATACTGCTTTTATACTACTGGGATCATGAGCCACGATCCTTTTACAGACTTCCTCAACTCTTCTCTTTGCTTAAAATCAGTGTCTGATGTAGATAAAGGCCAGAAGTCTCCTACCCTGCTTTGTCTACATACATGACAAAATGTACAATGCCTGTTTGTGTTGCCCATCATTTTTGTACTTTTTAATTGTTCAAAAATTGCATTTATATTTTGCAATCATTGATAATCATGACTTTATTTTAACCGCTAGTAATCTTAGGAGGGGACTTTTTTGTTGTATCTGCAGCCTTATCTGAACTTTCTCTTCCTTGATTATTCATTGTTAATTTATGACTGTAGAAGATATGTATGCCTCAGCCTTCTACGGACTTAAGTGACACAACTGCAAATGATCTGCTTTAAACTGGATGGGTTTATAATTTATATAAAAGTCAGTTTCGTTACGAATCAGTATTGCTGCCTCTCTCATTTTTCTGACAGGATGTTCTGGAAGTGACTGAAGTGTTTGCCTCCAGTGTCTAGCTTTGTCAGCCCCTTGGTGAAGCCAGATTATCCTGGTGCACGGCAAGCAGAAAATCAAGTTACCTGCAAAGAGGGAGGATGGAAAGCGGTGTGGGGGGGGAAATGCTCATTGCTTTCTACCTCCAGACTGGGTTCAGAATGATGTCTGCTGGGCCGAGGGAGACATTGACATGATCTGACATGATTTGACGTGATTTGTCAATCTGCTGTTGAGGCTTTCTGCATTGCTTACTTCTACTTTATCTTGGCTTGCAGTGACAAGGAAGGTAAGGGCTGACAGTGCCTGAGATATCTCTAGTAGCACAAAAAAATGTGCTTGAGAGCACCGTGACAATGCGATGGCAGCAGCTGCCCTGCCTGGCCTGCTGCTGTATATAAATATATACACCACCTGGTTTCTCCTCTCCCTGC
>NW_009190324.1:0-15036 GCF_000690835.1 Fulmarus glacialis
GGCAGGGGGTGGTGGGGGGGTCTGTGCACGCACACACTCAGATTTTTAAAAAACAGTGCCTTAGCATTGCAGGCTGCGTTCAGAGGAAAGCAGACCTGTCTTCCCAATGCTTTGAAAATTGCTGGAGGGGGAAACAACTCCTTGAACTGGGTGTAACAATAGTACCTGGGGGAGTGAGGCAGATTCTGGGCCAATGATGAGATAAGTGGCTGGTTTTGGTGTTTGACAACAATAAAATGACCCCGCCCCCAAAGAGCTTTTCAAGTAACTGAAATGGAAAACCGTGTGGGCCTCTGTATAACCATACCTTTTGCTTCTAGCCAAGTTCTAAATCTCAAGTACAATGGCAGAGGAGAACTGTGTACGAGGTAAGCAGGGGGGGAAACAAAAGGCCTTTAAGGATAAGGACAGCATGAAAACATCTGCCTCTGCCAGCTTATACAGCCTGTTTTTTCAGTCCAATGGGAAACAAAACCAGTTCACCATTTCTTGTGTGCATTTTGAGTGCTAAAAGGGTGTTCACAACAAGCAGCACATGATGTTGCTGTGCTGAGGAGTGAAAAGCTATCCCGAAGAACTGGGGATCAGCCAAAGTTGGAGCTGCAGGCCTGGTTGCCTTAGTGGCTGCAGTTGTGTTGGCTGTCACCAGAATGCCATGGTTGATTCACCCATGGGAAGGGACAGATCAGAGAGACTTCTGGTTCAGAGACATGAGCTAATTTAGGTCATGCTGAGGAATTGAGTTACCAAGAACTGAGGCTCACCTGGAAGAACCACCTCTAAGATAAAGTCTTTCTCAGCTGAAAGTCAGAAGGGTATGGTTCATTTCAAGACAAAGCTTTGTTTACTTGCTGCAATCAGTCATCAAAATAAATCTTGGAACAGCTCTGGGGAACCCTATATACTGCATTAGCTGTTATTAAATGGCTGCATGTTGACTAAAATATAATCCTACCCCTCATTTTTGTACAATCTTTTTTTCTAAGAAAAGGAGTTGCAGAGAATGAGAAAAGAGCTGAGGACACTTTTATTAGGAAAACAAGTTTAGTGAAGGGTGTTGGATGATTGAGAGGATATCTTAGAGATGCTTGGTAATACAAGGATGAGTACAGGCTGGCATTACCGTGAACACAGTTGAAAGGTAAGGAAATTATTTTTAGAAATAAAAACCCCCAAACAAAATCCTTATCTGAAAGAACTGAAGAGTTGACCTCCAGAAACAGAAAGCTGAGGTAAGAGCATGCTGGGGCAGCAACTGCAAAAGGAGCACTAAATTGAGTTGAGTGAATTCAGCATTAAGTGGAAGCTGGAACTCCTCTGGTATGCAGTTGGAGCAGCATGCTGGGTCATCAGCCAGCCCCAGTATGGAAGATGGTTCCTTCCGCTGCCCTAAACTGTGTTCCGCAGTTCTCAGGCTTGCAGTGGGAGGGGAAGAGGTGATGTAGGAAGGGAAGAGATCATGAGGGAAGGCTTCTTGTTTATTGCACTTTGTGCAGCACTGTACCCAGCATGTCTACTAGTATGACTTGGTGAGGTGGGCAGCAGGAAGAGAGCAAGCTGCAGAATTAGATCAATGCACCTGTCTCGTAGTCAGTAGGTGAAGGAAGGGAGGTGGTATGTTCAAAGGAATGCAGGAAAAGATAATGTAGGTGGAGTTGGCCTTACAGCTGCTGGAGCTGTAGGTGAGATCCATGTGTTGGGGAGGGAGCTGCTGTGAACCTTGCCAAGGAGAGGAATCCAAGCTTGGTTTAACCAGCTTTTAAAGAAATACAAGTGAGATAATAATTACTAACTATTGAACCCTCTTCCTCAGCTAAAGCACAAGCTCTCCTGTCCTCTTCTAAATAAATTACAGAATAAATTCAACCACATGTGTGATGTGGGCCCTCAGCAAGCATATCTTGCTCCTTTATTTAGGGTTCTTCAAACTGTGGCTATTGTAATGAAGCAGTGCCTGATGGGGCACTTGGTGCAGTTAGTTAGCACACAAGCCTTGAATTTAAAAAACAATTAAACAACACTGATTAAACTATCAGTGGCTAAGTGGTCAGTGGGATAGGGGTAATAGCTGGAGAAAAAGCTATTGAAAAAACAGATGCCAGAATTTTGAGAACTTCCTAGCAATTTTCTAATGTTTTAATCTGTTTAAACTTTTTATTAGTTCTGATCATGGAATTTACCTTCTGGAAAAGCATTTACCCATTGTTATGAAGACTTAGAAGTGTGGAAGCTTAACACTAATTTGTTCACTTAGGTTGTGTATGTGTCTGACTTCTTCAAAGTGAGAGGATGTACATTTCAACCAAAAGAAGATTCCCATACAACCCTACATGAGACTCCAACAAATGGAAATCACTTTGGCAGCAATCATCAACCATGAAGAATGACCCACCTCACCTGTCTTGCTCTCTGAAAGGAAAACAATTTCACAAGTCTAACTATGTTATATAAGTAAATGCCTTTAAGGGACTGCTGCTGCTCTTGGATGCTCACTTTACCTGTATATAGTAACATCTACCACACTTACTGTATATCTAAAGTTCAAATTTCTGTTGGTTCAAGCTCTTGCTTAAAAGAAAAAAGCTATTCAAATTGTAAATTTTTATTGAAAACATGGTAACAGTTATCTTACATACACTGCTGTTTGTACATGCCTTGTTGAAACAACTGTGGTTTAAATACACACCATTAAAAGAAATAATGACTTGAGATGGAAGTAGCATGTGAAGCTGATGAACTTACTCCATAATGTGAATGTAGTACTGTTTTTAGAAGATGCCTTCTGTTACAGGTAAAGGCTTGCAGCAAACACAATATCTCTCTTGATTTTTGTAATCCCTATTAAAAAGGAAAACCATATTAAAATCTAGCAGTCATAACTGACACAATTGCTATTTTAATTACAGTTACAGGTATCTAATACTTTGCAGTAGAGAAAGTGTTACAAGTATTAAATGGAAGTAATTGTACATCCATTTTCAGTCACAAACTTGGTTAAACTGTCAGTATGCATCAAAACACTACCTTTTTAAGTCAAACTTTGTAACATAGATGTTATCTGGAAACAGAGCAATGATGCTGTTTACCATGAAGTCAATACCAGAAGCTTACATTATCAGATCATTCACCCACACCCTACCCTACCTCCAACTTTCCTTTCATATGCTTTCTAGAATTACTTCTTATACTGTGGAAGTGAAATACATACCCTCTGCAAACTTATTTTCCAACTCTGTGTTTCCAATGGCTTTTGCAGCCTGGCACATCTGCCGAAGCAATTCTTCTAGCCTTCTCATGCAACGAATTATGCTACCTGTAGAAAAAGAGTGAGGGAAAACTTTGTATCCCCTGCCACAACTGAATAATTCAGTTGCTTGAGCCCACTTTGGACCAAAGCGATAGTTCCTTCTTCAACCCTGTTCAGTTTACCTAGAGGCCAGGGGTAAGAACAGCTATATGTCTTCAGCTTAGTTTCTGTTTAACAGTAAATTTCCCCATCAGGCATTTCCTTGAAGCTATGTCCAAATGCTTGTCCTGTTCTTGTTTTCTTCTAGTATCTTCACAGCCTCTAACTACTATCTAGTCAGAGGTCCTTCTTTCAAGTAGTTGTTAAGACTTCCCTCAAAAACCATACAGTTTTGGGGGATTCACATGTTTGCTGCTTCAAGAACCACCACACCTAGGTTTTGGGGTGTGTTTATTTGTTTATTCTTTTGATAGCACTTAGTGCAACAGTAAGTGGTCTACCTTACTACTCCTGTGCCACTCGAGTCTATGGGCCACTCTACCACTCAATCACATGCTTACAGTAATGCATACAAGCTCAGTCTTGACACAGCCCCACTGTAACCTAATACCCACTGTGGTTTGTTACACATTCATCTCCTCCTTTCACTCACTTCTCAGCTCGGCCCAAGTCACAGTAACAAGTTTCACAAAATGACCCTAACGCTTACGCTCTTCTAGCAGCATGCAAATGGTATGCTGTTTGGTCGTTTCCTCCAGCATCATCTCACACCTACATTCAAAATTGCTGTATGCAAAATAACTGTTGTAGGGTAAATACGGGATGAAGGGATTGAGAGCAGCCCTGCTGAGAAGGACTTGGGGGTGCTGGTGGATGAAAAGCTGAACATGAGCTGGCAATGTGCACTCGCAGCCCAGAAGGCCAACTGTATCCTGGGCTGCATCAAAAGCGGCATGGCCAGCAGGTCGAGGGAGGTGATTCTGCCCCTTTGCTCTGCTCTGGTGAGACCCCACCTGGAGTACTGCGTCCAGCTCTGGAGCCCTCGGTGCAAGAAAGACATGGACCTGTTGGAGCGGGTCCAGAGGAGGGCCACAAAAATGATCGGGGGGATGGAATGCCTCTCCTATGGGGAAAGGCTGGGAGAGTTTGGGTTATTCAGCCTGGAGAAGAGAAGGCTCTGGGGAGACCTTACTGCAGCCTTTCAGTACTTAAAGAGGGCTTTAAGTATTGAAAGATGGGGACAGACTTTTTAATAGGGCTTGTAGTGACAGGACAAGGGGTAATGGTTTTAAACTAAAATGGATTCACAGTAGATAGAAGGAAGAAATTTTTTACAGTGAGGGTGCTGCAACACTGGAACAGGTAGCCCAGAGAGGTGGTAGATGCCCCATCCCTGGAAACATTCAAGGTCAGGTTGGACAGGGCTCTGAGCAACCTGATTGAGTTGAAGATGTCCCTGCTCACTGCAGGGGAGTTAGACTAGTTCAATGAAGTACTAGCTCTAGACAAGGCATAATATCTGGAGAAAAAGTGTCCACATAAAGAACATCCTACAAAGCTGTTGGGAAAGTGAGAAGTTAAGTAAACCAACATTTCTCTTCTAAAAAACATTCATACTGTACCAGTAGGCCATGTCAGTTTCTACAGTAAGAATAGGTTGTGTGAGGGCAGCAGTCTGTTAAACCTACTGCAGTGACATGAGATAAAAAAAAGCCATATGTAGTCTATTGGACACAAAGCACGAAGCCAAAGCAAGTGAAGCGCAGGCAGCTCCCCTGAGCATGGCCACACTGTGTTGTGGCAGGCTTGCGGCTCAGCTCCAAGATCCTGCTCGTCTCCATTTACGAGGCCAATCCTGACAACCGTTGCAGGGAGTACTCATTTACAGGCAGCGTAGCTGGCGTTGTGGCAGACATACTTTTTTTGTGCAAGAAAAAAAATTGCATTTTTGGAATAAATGATTATTGTCTATACTCACTTCCACAAAACAAAACAGTCCATCTGCAATTGGTTAATAGGATACTTAGCTCAGTTTACTATTCTTCCCTACAGCTTTAAAAAGCTTCTCCAATTTCTATTTCTTCCCAACACACACATTTCAGCTCAATGACAACTCATTTTCGTTAGCCAATCAACACTGCTCCAGTCTGTGGCAAGCATGCTTGCTCTTGGAGCCCTCAGGCTTATGCTGCAACCTGAAAAGGCAGCCATTTACTGACCACAACTACAAGCTTTCACACTACTCATAACTGCACCCAAAAGGGGTTTCAGACACTTGACCATCAATACTAATCAGAGAGATAGCAGAACACCATCTATCTTTAGGCATGTGGGCGTGGAAGCATGCCATCGACTCAAAGATTTCTGTCTAGAAAAGTTCTGCTAGTGACTGTTAGCCTGGCAGGCAGCACAAAATTGAACATTAGTTTCTCACTCTTGAAGAGCACGGTCTTTCAGAAAGCACTTTTAGTAACTTTGTGAGGTGGGGGGGTGATGAAAACCTAGTTTAAAAAAAGTGGTGGCTTCCAACGCACTCTCTAATGGCTGGACAATTTTGTGCCTCCTTACTAAAACTGGTGCACAACAGTGAAGTTGGGACTCCCTGCAATAGCAGCAACTCAGTATTGCTAATTCCACATTGCCCAAAAGAGGAAGAGGAAAATATACCTCCTTTTAGAGCTCTAATAAGGTATCGTGCTGCACCTCATGGTAATGACCTCTATCAAAACTAAGACAGGAAGCACTAATACCTAAAACGAAAATTTGTACTTAAAATCAGGATGCTGTGGGTTTTGATTTGTGTTTTGTTGTTTGGTTGGGGTTAGGGGTTTTTTTGTATTCTGGTTTTTAATTTCTCTGAAATCACTATAGCGACTTGGCTAACCAGGGCAAACTCCCCTGGGATTTAGCAACACCACACTGCATTTAAGATAAGAGTAACTGACAGTGGACGTCTGAAGTGCTTTCCTTCCGTTTGGATAACGCACAGAAAACCAGCCTATTAAAAGTTAATGGACGAATCATGCATCAGCCCCTGCCGCAGAGCTGACCTTCTCAAAATAGGCCCGTAAGATCTCATTTTGAGGGAGCTAGCACTGTTGACTAGGACAAAGTTGAGCGACCAGCCTTAGCTAGCCCAAATATGGTAAAGGGAAAACGTTAGTGCCCTGTGTATTCTGAACAGACCAGTGCCAACGTAAAAACATAAGCCAGCTACTGCTTCTCCTTTTATGTTGCCCTTACTCAGATGTAAGGCTCAGGCATTCATTGCAATAGGAGGAATCCGCTGAATGCAGAATCAAAGACTGCCAGGATTCCTGTTGCTCGCAGGCAACCTGCTTTAGAAAGTTCCTGGGTCTATGCATTGGATTACAGAAGTGCACAAATTTCTTTTTTTTAAGGGCTCCCATTTACAACTGTGTACATACAAACAAGAAAACGGCATGTGAGAGAGGCAAGACAATGGTGAGAGTAACAACTTCAAAAAAGGGCTTTCAAATATCAGTCCTTACACACAGACTTGTAAGACTGGTGCACCCATCCTACAGTTCTTCACAACTTTCAACATAACTGGTAAAAGATGAAATTAGGTTTGTCATTCTGGTTTGACTTTCAGGTGGATGGTTTGTCTTTTTACAAAGTGGGCTTTAAGTCATCCTGCTTTCAAAATGATGAAAACTAAGTATTCCTCCTCAAGGGGCAGTTTCTAGTACTCCAATTTTAGGAACCAAATTAACCCAGGTGACAGGTTACATCTAGCCTTTTCAAATATCTGCATTGCACTGCTGTGAGGAACCATCCAAAACAGTGACTTGGTTACTACCTCTCACTTCTGTCATCACTAAGACAGCAGGAGGAACCTTCAATTTACCAAGTAAATAAAAAACTGTAACGAAGACAAGCGCAAGAGCTGTACTTCTTCATAGCAAGCATTTGGAACATGGTATTTCTCCCTTTAAGTAGCAAAGGTCAGCGTTACTTTTTGTTGCAATACTTAGGATTTCTAAGTTTAATAGAAAGTTTTTAAGATGTAGAGATACCCCTTTTAAGAAGTCCTCTATAGATTCTAAATTATAAACAGTGTAACTATAAATTAACATATATAGTAAACAAATTTTTTACCACTTAGTTTCAGCCGTGCAGATACTTGAATACATCTGAGTTAATAAATTTTGTGATTATAAGGTTATTCAGAATTACCATTCCGTGTTACGGAATTACCTTCTCACACCTCCTAAAGAAAAACTGATTAACATACCTTCAAAGACATCAGTCATTTTGCAGATGTGGGCAAAGTTAGCTCCATTTGCCCATGTATATACAACATCCATTAGGTTGGGTCTGAAAGAATTTAAGTAATTTTCTTCATCAATTTCCAGTTTTGCTTCTGCTGACACCTTGGCGATTCTTTTTGCACACTCCTTTAAAAAAATATTTTAAATTTATAATATGCTTAAACAGATTAAGTGTTTAACCAAAGAAAGACTTGCATATTACTAGGTACTGCACACAGGATGGGTGTGAAATTATTCACAATCAGAAAGTAAAGCACTGTTTACATTAAGTCTGCCTACACTAACAACTCACAGTGTAGTACGCAAGCTTATAAAAGTTTTTAAAGGTGTGTTCTAAATTAGCAGAAAGATTTCTTGCAAACAAGATAACCCATTATTACACCTGCAAAACCACATGCAGTGCCAGCCAAATTCACTGATGATCCAAAATCAAGTCTTCACCATATGCTTATTATACTTTACTCATACACTCTAATCACGTTAACATTAACCCTGAGCTCAGGCAGATTTCTAATGGACAGATTACCTGCATTTGCCGAAGTGGTCCTGCCAACTGCTCTGTCAATTTTGGCATTTCACTGGACTGAAAAAGAAGACATTAAATAATCTCATGCGCTCCCATACATTTGCTCTACACCAAATTAAATGCAAAAATAGAAGTTCAGTCTGTGCTAGTGCCATCCTAAATTATTCCAAAGACTTCTCAAACCTGTTATCAAACACTAAAATTTACTGAATTCCCCAAGTACTTGTTCCTCGAACTGAAACAGAAAACGAAATCTTTCTGTACAGTATGCCACCAGTAAAAAAAAGTAGGTGAAAAAAAGCACCTGCTTTCTGAATACTTCCAAAATTCCCTCTATTTAGCTGTTCCAAAATGCTCACCATTTACTACTTTAATTGTTACAAGCTTTTTCTTAAGACTGTAAAAAGCAAATGCTTTTAATAACTTAAACATCAATGGTTATGTATAAATATATGGCTATTCAAATAGAGCAACATTTTTATGTCCCTCCTGTTTAGACCCAAGTACTATTGTTCAGTGAACCACAATATTCTAACTAGCAATGGACTTACCTTGGTATCCCTTTTACTACCGAAAGTAATTCATTAGCATCTGCTGCTAATGTGCTTTCCACATTTAGAATCAACCTGAGTGATACATCTTGCTAGCTATCTGCAGTAATGTTTCACAAGTTTAATTTTGCTGTATTTTCCTGATGATGCTAAACCTCATACAGCTTGTAGATGGGAAAACAACGGCATCTGGTATTAAGTGCCCATGGTTTTGCTTTTAATAACATATGGTCTGTTTTTAACAGCTCTTTTGGTATCAGTTCCATGTGGTACTGCCATTTCCATCAATAGGTCAAGGGTACTGTCCAAATAACATAACATGGGCATGTCTCAGAATTAAAGATACCCTAACTCCAGCATGTAGGAGCAGATATTGTTAAGCCTTTTTTGAAATAATCATTCTACATTTTAGATTATAAGGATATGTGTGTGTATACATACATAAATACAAGCACTTATGCCGAGAATCTATTAATATTGCTTCATTGCATGAGGAGGAAACAGTTGTAGATTCATTACAAGGACTGCAATTTCACACAACCTTCGGCATGTCACTCATGAGGAAAGACATTTTAGCACTGAAGCTGCAATGCTTTTGGTAAGTTCAATGGGAGTTCATGTCAAACACCCTAGGAAAGCATAAAAAATGTGCAATGGCTTGTACTGTTACGATGAATTTCTGGAACTGAATTACAAATAATACTGTTGGTAGACAGGAATATCTAGAATTCCTGAATTGAAGAAGTAACTCACATTCTCTTGAAATACAAAACAGCTTAGTAGTGCAGTTGCCTGTTCTGCAGATAAGTCATTGAAGAGACCATTGAACATCATTTCTGTCAAGAGCAGTTCATCAGCGCTAAAATAAAGAGAAAGAGAAGGAAGCTTAGGGAAAAAGACTTACTGAAATGTAATTTTAAAATGAAGTACTATTAATCTGTTTCATGAAGCAACTGGATACAGATAAGAAACAATAGCTTCTTAATTTTTCTTATGGGAACACCAAATGCTAATATATTAGCTTTTTAAGGGGGATGTAATTAGTAAGAGAGTGAGACAGTATTTTAAAGAAACTAAAAGCTCTTACTGACCTACAAAGAATCTCTCCTGATAGTTCATAAAAGTTAGTATTAACAGTTGCTTTAGTCAGTTTTTATCAGACAGGACATCAAGAGATGGAAAAGAACCAGAGAATTAGGCAACTTATGAGACGGACTAAAACTGGTACTGCTGCTGCTCAAAAAAGATTCAGCTGGATATTTCCAAGATACTGAAAAGAGGAACAAACTTACTTCAATTTACTTGTAGAATACAGACTTAATCACTAATTATAAAAGGAAGTGCATGATGTGGATACAAAATCCAAACATATTATTCGGATAAAACATCAAATTGTTGCTAAGACTATATCTTTATTTTTGGAGTTTATCAGACAGATGCATAGGATGGGGAAAAAAAAGTAGATTTTTTTACAAAGAAAAGTGTAACTCCTCAGCAAACAGTTCCTGAAAGTCAGGAAGTTGATAAAATTCTGATTCAGCTTCCCCATTTGCTATCAAATTTTGCAGGGGAAAAAAGCTATTAGATATCAAACAAATACAGGCAGCATCTTTCAAACTCTCTGTAAGGCAAGGAGTACAGCAGTCACTGTAACTTTTAAAAATACACAATTCTACCAAAATCTGAGTTACACTGAAGTACTAATGTCTGATTCATGAGTTTCCGTGGAATCTTTACAATACGTTTCAATATAGATGTACCTGCTAAATGTATTATAGTAAAATATATATGACTTCCATAGATTTGTTCCAATAGCGCTATGGAAGCAATTAAGCTGTATTCCAAGCTTATCAGTGACTTGATAATTGCTGACAATCACCATTACACCCTTGTTTGTGAGTGATTCTGTACTAAGAGTCCTGGGAAGTGGAACCTTAGAACTGAGACCATCCTCTCATGTAATGCACAATATGAAATGAAAACACACACCATTGCCTAAGCTGTGTAAGAAAATAGCCATTGTTTTGGCACTTTCATGTCCACGTTTTAGTTTTAAAATGTATTGTATTTTGTCCTTAAGTTGCTATCTTTACTGCTTCAATCAGTGTATTCCCTTTATGACACAGACCACATAGTCTCTGAAGAATCTTTCTCCTAATGGTCTCAGAACTTTAAAAAATAAACATGACATAGTAATTTCAGCAAGAACAGTAAAGTGTGTATTCATGACAATAATCACTTCGCACAGAAACCAATTACCTGCTGATTTCACAAGCGACCCGTCCTTTCATCTCAATAACATCTGAAGACGTGGCAAACCCCAGTCTTCTCAAAACACGCTTGCGGCATTTGAGTTCATCCATTTGTAAGACAGTTCTGGCTTTTTTCAGTTCTCGCTTTGCTGCTTTAATATCCATAGCAATCTGGGGGGTCAGAAGGAGAGAAATTACATGTTGCTGGTTTAACAGATGCAACTGTTCTAAAGACATTGTTTAATTTACATAAAGGCCTCAGTGTCAATACTAGTTGACACTGACTCATCTAACTCTACTAAGAGGAAGATTTAAAACAAATAATTTAAAAAAAAAAAATAAAAAAAATCAGCTGCATTCACCCATAGGAAACTCTGGCAAGTTTGGGAAGTTAATCTATATACCCAGAGAAGGAAAATAACCCAACCAGCCCACACCAAAAAAACACAGAAGAAATCTTTGGTTGAGAAATGAGCACGCATCTTCTGAGACCTGTACTAAGTCTCAGCTAACCAACTATTCAATCAAATGTAACCCAAAGGCATTATTTCCTGCTACTAGAGCTTCTCCAGTGTCTTCTAGTTTATCACAGTCACTGTCAACATCCTGACAGCGTTGTGTACAGTGCAGACACCCTCGCAGAAGTCTGGTTGGTCCATCAGGTCTTACCACATGCAACTTTGTGCTGCCCGTACCAGAACTACCTCACTTCTGGTAAGCGACTCCCGGAGAACCTGTTCTCTGGAGCAGCATAGAAACATGAGAGCTGTTTTTGCGCGCAACCAGTTTCAGTCTAGCAGGGCATGACTCTATACAAAACAAGTAAGTGTATTGCTGCCAGGCTGGGAGTCAGCTCAGGAAGCAGCAGCACAATGATTTGTATGGTACACTCCCCAAGCTAATAAGCCCCATCAATTCAACTTAGCTCTGCACAAGCATATTAAAAATGATCAGTTTCAATTATCTGTGAAGACTTTATCTACACTGTATTGTGCTATGCCTATGCAGTGAAAAAGACTCTAGCAGCACCTCTATAACCTTCTAATCCCTGATGACTTTTTCTGAAGAGTTTTCTTTTCAGACGTATTTCCCATCTGTATCAATCAAGGGCATACCACCAACTCAGCCAGTTTGTTAGTGAGATTCAATAATTTTACTGTATTTAAAAAGGATTATTTGGGCTTATTAATTTAAAAAGGATTATTTGGGCTTTGCAAATAAAAAGAAAAGCAAGTAAGAAGGGAACTATTACTGTCTCTCTCTTCAGCTAAATGTAGAGTGTTTTGTTTCGTATTTTTACCTGTGCTTTTTTTTCACAAAGTTTGTATACAGTTTCCAAGTTGGGGTCATTATGAAGAGGATGTGAATACATCCTATGCTCAAATGCCTCTACTTTTTGGATTACTTTTTTCAGTCCTTGATCTTTGATGCCCATGTCATCAATAGGGTCTAGTAATGGTACTCCATCAGGAAATCGCTTCTGTACTTCCTAAAAGGAAAAAAAAAGAATAAAATTTTTTTTGTACGATTAGTAACAGTAAAATAAACTATACTTTTACAAATCAGCTGACACAACTATAGGGACACAGAAGGCAGTAGCGTAAGTTTGCTATGTGATGTTTCAGCAGTTTTCAAAATCAGTTTAAAAAGACGGTTGACGAGAAGAAACAATTGACATACATTGTGGCTTCCAAACCCTTTTAAGAATAAGGCTGAAGATGTGACACAAGCTTTAGACAAATTTCTTTAGAACAGGTTGTCTTGGGTTCAAGAGTATCTCACCGATCAGAGCACAGAGCTTACACAGCCTAGTGGAACTTACTTGTATAGATTTTAACACACTTTGCCTGTTGTCAACAGGCCTCAAGTCTTTTGGTATGTAAAGTCGGACACTGCTGATAGCTGAGAGAAGATGTACCAAAACAGGAACAACCTATCAAAGAGAGTGCAGTAACTGATAAATCAGTAAAAAATATATTTATTATTACTGTTCCATAGCAAAACTTTACAAAGGAAAAGGAAAATTGACACAAGGACACAGCAGTGGGTAAAGGAATATCAGGAAGCAGGAAAATGTGGGTAATGAGATAAAGTATTAATAAAGAATAAAAGTAAGTTTGTCCAAATGGGAAAATTCTGTATTCGATTATATCTGGAGAGAGGCTACAAGTGGAAAAAAAAATTTTCAGTTTTTCTATTACCTTGCCTCTTATCTACTGGAATACGTCTTATGATCCAAACCAGACAAATTATTGTCATATATTTAACTAGGAATGCTAACAATAGAGAAAATCAAATCAGCAAATACATATTCATAAGTATTAAAGCCATGAAGACAGAATGAAGAATCAACACTGTATCTCAAGCTTTAAATGGACTTTGGGAAAAAAACGTGGACAAATTAAAAAACTGTCTGTGATCTGAAAATTATAATTGCTTGTCTTGATACAGGGTTTCAAATTGAAACTTTTAAATAATGCAAATGCTTTTACTAAAAGTTTCAATTTAATTTTAGAATGAGATAGTCTTGCAAAGCTGAAGTGGTCTGAAAAAGAGAAAGAAATAAAAAAAGAATTCTCTTCCCGGAGACAGAAGATAATGCTAAGCGAAGTATCTGCCAAACAGCATTGCTGTTTATTACTCAAGGATTTATTACTCAAGGATTATAAAAATTCTAACTAAATTCTCAAATCCAGTAGAACAAATGCACATTACCCACAAAATCCTGCACAAGTATCCAAGAAAAAAACAGCTTATAGACACTTATTTAGCTGCAGATTTTATCACATATGTAGGTCATTTTCATAACTTTGTTTACATCACTGCTATTGTCTTTTATCTATTGATTTGAAATATGTAACACAACAGTAAGTTTCAAAGCACTTCTTATATGGTAACAAATTCACTCAAGTATTTTGTTCACACTTGAAAGTTTTCTGTTCAGTGCAATCAGCAACTGTTTAAGAAAGCAAAGTTAGGGGTACAGCTCTTTCCTCTTCCTTAATGCATCAATGAATCCCTCTTCTACGACAGTTTGCAAATGGTTTGGTAATAGAATCTTTGAGAACATTTATAAGAAACTATTGAGAATAAACAAGTGTAACAAACCTGCATCTCTCCTTTTTCGTCAGGTCTGGCTGGCTTTGCAGCCTCAGTAGCAGAATTTTTCAAACTCTCTCTGCTGCAGTGCAGTAGCACTTCAACTACATATAATGGGTCCAATTCACCAGAATTTGGCTGTGGAGGGCACAGAAAAAACAGGTTATTTTAAAATACCAGCAAGAATAGAAGGACAAAGCATGGTTTTATTCAATATTGAAGGTATGAAATGAGCTACTGCTCACAGAGTATCAGCTCAGTGATGCAGTATATTCTAAAAACTACTGTATCAGTATTGATTGAAAGATCCCTCACACAGAAAAACACACTTGAAAAAACTACCCTTTCCCATCCTCCCTTGCCAGTGTAGCCTAAAGTCTACTTGCAGCTTTAGGTGCTTCTGCCTTTTCTTCTAGGTGTACCTCTTTCAAAGTACGCCAACATCTGTTATAACTGTAATGCAAAATATTTGCATCATGCTAGCAGTATTGAACTTTACCTTTTTTTTAAAAAGAAACAAAATTTGGAGGATCTCTTTCATTTGCAGGTTTGCAAGTTCAAGTTTTTCCCCACAATAAAGACCACAGAAAAATCTTTCAAGCGTAACAGCTTGTATCTGCAGCAAACAGGAAGCTGCACCTTGCAGGCCACATCTTTATACACCCCAAACTGCACACGTAACATCTGATATTCATTTAAAGAATACAAACATGCAGATATGGTGTTTCAGGACTATTGTTCACAAAGCCATAACCTTTACTACACAACGCTTTAGAACAACCTGACGTTAGTTATTTGACTGGATCAATATGCACTAAGGTTGCTCAAATACACTCCTACTATAAGCAAATATTTTTATGATTTGAATAGAACTAAGTTATAGGCCTAACACTGAAGACAGACATCATCTTTTAAAATACTATGTGCAAGCTTCTCTGCTTCCAAATACAAGAGAGAAAGAGAGAACAGTCTTTTCAAAATCCCGTGTTAACTCAGTTCAGTTTTGTTGAGTTCATTACAAATCTACAACATACTATTTTCATAGAATCATACAATCATAGAATCA
>NW_009190325.1:0-227 GCF_000690835.1 Fulmarus glacialis
AAATTTGGCTTCGGTAATCCCGGTTCATATCCCGAAATTCGTTCGGATGAGGGGAAACAGGCTATTTTTTTTTCCTTTTAAATTGATGTGTATTTAAATAACCGGAGTCCAAATGTTTTAAGAGCACTAAAGGAGACCTTAATAAAACGCATCGGTACGGAGAGATTATCTCTAGCGGTGGAAAACCACACGCACTCCCATTCACGGCTTTTCGTGGAATATAGTTG
>NW_009190325.1:335-747 GCF_000690835.1 Fulmarus glacialis
GCAGTATTTTTCAATTAGAGCTGACGAATTCAATCAAAATTCCATAGATTAGGATGAAATGAGGCATGGGTCATTTACAGGGGAATTTAATTGCAGAGCCATTAGACAAATAGTATATTTGCCATTCTCACATTATCCATCATTTTAGACATCAATAGAAGGAACAGCATCTTTACTAATACAGCAGCACTTCCCAATCTCTGCCTGTAAACACTCCCTTTCCCCATAGCTCCTGATTATATCTGATTTCATTTAAAGCCATGGGGGATTATAAATGTTCATGCAATCAGGTTCATTAGGACTTCAAAAATCTCATTTCTGATTTGTATTGCTTTGCGGATCCCCCGCCTCAGCGCAGCCTGCGCGATGCCTCTCTCTGCTTTAAAAAAAAATAAAAAAAAAATAAAAAAAA
>NW_009190326.1:0-5456 GCF_000690835.1 Fulmarus glacialis
TCCATTCACACTGCTGGGGGTTTTCACGAAGACCATTTAACCTCATAGTGCTGGGCAGGGACTGCTGGGGAAACCCTCCTGCCCTGACTTTCCTGGAAGCTCTGGTGTGAAGCCGCTTGAGCTCATCGCCAGCTCCTGCTCCCTAGATCTGGCCCTTCTCCAACCTGGGGATGCTTTAGTGATACTGCAGTTCAGCTGCATAGGAACCGCAAGGTTTGCCCTTGAGGTAAAAGATGGTGAAGGGTGGTGCTGGGGACGACAGGTAAGATTTTGTCTGAATTTGTTCAATTATCATCCAAATCACGGATGCAGAAGGATGGGTCTCTCCGAAGGAAGGTCAGGACATAGCTGTTTGACATGAAATAGCTCTTCCGTCGCAGCAATGTTATTCGACTAGCTGTATTTTTCTGCTCCCTTCAGGGAATCTTCACTTCCCTTCTTTCTGTATTTCTAATGCAGCTCAGAATTAGTGTTGCTCTTTGATTTAATTTCTAGTCTTCCTGACAGTGTAATTGCTCATCCTGGCACGGGAGTAGAAATAGATTCAGCAGTAAAGGGGGTAAAGGAGGAAGATAGTGAAACTTAAATAGCAGCTATTGTTTTGCCACTGCATTGATGACTTGGGGCATTATTATTTGCTCCTCACCGTAGTAGCTACTATATGCCTGTGTCTGAATATCCTTCATGTGCTGATTGGGCACCAAGTGTCCTAAAACTTAATCGTACACATGAAAAATGAAGAAACTAGTTAGTCACAGTCTGAGTTTCAGTTAATATATGAAAGCAATTCTGGTGTGGGCTTTAATAGAAGACCTAGTCACCTGATTTCAAAAGGTTTACATGTCCAAGGTGGCAACAAGGCAAATGCTAGGAAAAGGGAGATCATGGATCAGGATCCCCATGAAGATTCATGGAGGATGCATTGAGGAACAAGGACCTTAACCACTAAGTAGAAGAGCAGTAAATCAAGCCCCATGGCAAATTTAGTGCCCAGAATATATGGTATTCCAGTTTTTCCTTGCACCGGGCTGGAGCAGTAACATGCTGCTGAAAGCCCAATGCAAAGAAAATCTTGAATACCACATATTTCTTCTGTAGATACTGCCCATGGCAGGTAAACTCATGGTCTAACCCTATCGTCTCCTGGCAGTATCCCCTTTCCCCTCCAATGCAGAGCTGATGGAGATACTGATGCAAGGTCACAGCCTCAACTGCTGCTCACACCAATGGATACGTCTCCTAGATGCCTACAAGACAGCAAAGCCTGCAGGCCAGCTTAGAGGCCAAGCTGTAACCAGGGTGGCCTCTTATTTTCTGTTAGACCTCTGAAATCCGAGTGTAGTAACAACCAAGCACCTCCTAAGTGATCTTCCACTTCAACAGCGCAGAGCCTCCAAGCTAAAATATCGCCTGCGAAAGCAAAGCGCGCACACATGCTTAGGCTCCAGAGACACCCAGTTTTATCCTATTTTAGTCTACAAAGTAAAACATAGAAAATAACATGTAATCCAAATGTCTTACATATACATGCTTTGGATGCATAATACCTTCTTCTCAGAAAGGGCCCAAGGCATGCCTGCCAGCGGCACCCCCGCTGCACACAGGTTTGTGGTTTCCCACTGACCCACCATCCACCCCCAAGGCATGCCTGCCAGCGGCACCCCCGCTGCACACAGGTTTGTGGTTTCCCACTGACCGGCGCAGATTTTTTTTGCAAGAACTACTCCGGCAGAAATCCCTTGAACCCATCACCTGGGGTACCAGATCCAACACGATAAATACGTCACAGCAGACGGTTCTATGGCTTGATAAGCTGCATTTCCACTGTGCCCCAAGCGTGTAACACAAGCAGGTGAAGTCAGGCGCAGGGAGATGCGCTACACACGACATGCACAGTGCGACAACCATGCAGCCTCGAATAATGCAATACAGAACGTGGATGAATGCAAGGTTAACCTACATTTGGTCCGATCACCCGCCTCTGCTGTGCCTATGTGTGTGTATGTATTTGAGCTTGTGCTATTTCTTTACAAGATTTTATATTCATAATGAATCTAAAGTATTTTTTTTTAAGCTCGCAAAAATGACTAGCCTGTTGCTGGCTTTGACAGAGGGCTGAATTCTGCTTTCCATTTTACGCTTTCCTCTACAACACGCCCATTGAATATTTCTTCAGTTGAAATTAAGAGGTCGTAATTCTTTTTAACTAGAAGAACCATAACAGAGCTGGGTGTGAACTAAGTAGATGAAAGAAGAGAGCTGAGGCTTGAGCGAGGATCTTAAGATAAAGGATTACTGAGCTAAGGGAAAGCAAATGAAGGGCTGAGTGGGATTTCCCCCCCCACCTTTACCCTTAATACTGTCTTATCTCAAGGGCTGCAAAATCTCGATGTAAATTTGATTTGTGCTGTGGACGGTGAGGTGCAGAGCTCCTGCTCCAGAGTTTGCATGACATATGTAGAATTACTGGGGAGGAAACACAGGGAAATGACTCCGAAATTGCCCTGGGTGCTGTGGGGAAGGTTGCTTTTAAAGCATCACGGAAAGACTAAACTGGGCTGAGCCGATGGGCAGCCAAGTGAGGGGGACAGCGTGGGGGCACTGGGAGGTAGTTTCTTCGGGAAAAGAAGAGGACAAAGCTTAATATGCCCATGCATTTTTTTAGGAAACCACAACACACCACCACAAGCCACTGGGGCTACACGGGTGTAACGAGGAGCAGAATTAGGTCCTTTAAAATGTATCACTTTTAATAGTGTAATACTCGAGTCCGTGCCAAGTCGACCCATCTTTCTTTAGAAGCTATCCCCGCCTGCAGGAGGCACAAAAGTAGAGGAATTATAGGAAACAAGAAAATGAGTGTAGAAAACACTCTCTGGTCCCCACTCCCACCTCTGCAAGCTTGGGAAACCATCAGCATCACTTGCGCATCAATAACGATGTAATGGGGAGGACCTGATGACTCCAGCTCCCCAACAACTGGGTTAGTCCTGTAGTACTGCATCGGTAAATACTGGGACCATCAAAGCTGTCTCAGGGGAGTCTGGGAAAGAGACAGCACAAGGCACCGGAGCAGATGGCTGTATTGTGAAACCTCCTCCTAATTAAGTAAAACAAGGACCGATGTGAGTGAACGAAGCAATTACCGGTCACTGCTGGTACCACGCTGTCCGCATGAAAGCTGTCATGAAATAAAAGCGGATAAGGAGGACTGTCGGAAAGCTTTATATGGGAAATGGTGAGAAAGTAGGTTCTGGAAGAAGGTTATTTTCTAATTAACTGGCTGTTTTCAAGGGCTTCTCCAGTGTTTGCAAGGAGCGGAAAGCCCTGAAAGCGAAGCACGGACAAAATGGGTTGTGTCTTTACAAGAAAGGTGCTCACGTTCAGAGGCCCCTCTCTACGCTTAATCAAAAGCGTGGCTCCGAGCACACCGGAACCACGGGGGAGACACACCGCTCACAGGCGCGTGACGATGGCCCTGCGCTACCAAGGCTGGTGCTCCGCTCCGAAGGAGAGGCGTGAAGCCGAAAGGAGCCCTGAAATCGGAGCCTTTGGAAACGAGAGGCATGGTACTCAACAATAAGCAGCATGCAAAGCGTAGGATTTACTCCCTTCGGAGGAAAAAGTGAAGTAGAGACGAGGTTTTCTGTTGCCAGACGCAAGGAGCCTGTGTGTAACATGCACTGGGGAGCTAAAACCAAGAAGAGATGAAAGAAAATCCCAGGGCATGTGCACGGCTGCCTGTGCCAGCCAAAGGGGATTTAGAAATGCTGTGTGCAGAAAACAAAGCCCGAAGAGCTGCACAGGCTGGGACAAAACCCCAGAAACTTAGGAGACTCAGAGACCATTCCGATTTTCGGGAGCATCTTGCATCAACATGGTTTTGGAAGCCGATGGGATGTTATCACCCAGGGGTCTGATGTCCTGGGGTCTTTTGGCACCTCCAGACCCAGCCTAGAGCATTTGGAGGAGGTTGCAGCTGGGTCACTTGCTTTGACACAGCACCGCACAGATGCTCGCGTGTCCAGAGACACCCGGTCCAGAGGACGGTGCCATCCTAATGTGGCCGTAAATAGCCCTAAAAATATGTCTGAATCATGGAAACCTGCTTCCCAAGAAGGACATTGTTAATGTAGGACTGAATAAAAATTCCCCCCCACTGCACGCTCTCTGCAAGCATCTGCAATCACAGACCTACCTGCCAAAACCCAAACCCAGCTGCCAGCGCACAAAAGCACGCACTGCAATCCCTCTCCTCAAGCAAAAAAAGCTCGCAGGCAGTAAATTTGGGGACTAAAAATTAAAAGCACCAGTTTTATAACTCCTCTGCAAAGAACTGGAAGGAGGATTTGTTATTACCAAGCACTTTTGTGCGTGCAGCAAATGTTGACAGCCTCTCGAGCCATTTGTATCTACTGGGTAAATAACACGCATTTGGAAGTGAGATGATCTGCAGATACTTCTTTCTTTTGGAGCTGTTCCAAGCTTAATCGAGAAATAAAACATGCTAGGGACAAATGTATTAAACAGGTACTTAATTGAGAGACGAGACGAGAGAAGAAGGCACTGTTCTTGTCTCCCAAGCGGAGCATGCATGTTTTAAACACACTCCTAGATTGATATTTATTGCAACCGACAGAGCAGAAAGGCTCCGAAAAAGCACTTCTTCCCCTCCCATAAATAATTCACCCCTTGTAACAGTTCATAAAATGTTTATATTAAGTAATAATTAAATATTGCATTACAAAAAATAACTAACGTTCCAGCCAAGAGAAAAATCAACCTGAAGGAGGGCGGGGAAAATGATTGCCTTGAAGCTGTCACGTTGGGTTTTCTCTGCTGAGAGCAAAGCTAAGGCAGTTAAAAGGGGCGATTCTTGGCTGCTCTCGATGCTCCTTCTGCTCTGTCGGATCAAATCCTGATCCTGCCCCAAATGATAGGGCTTTTTCCATCGATCTCCGCGATATCCGCGTGGAGCCTGCTCTCGTGTCCGTGCAAGCTCTCCCCATGCGGTGGTTTTCAGCCAGGCAGGGCAGGGTCAGCGGTCCCGTATTAACCTCTGCCATGAAGCGATGATGCTTTTGACTTCAAATCATCAGCTATGCACGCACGTTAGCAGGCTTTGAGCCCACTAACGGGTTATTGGGTCTTGGTCGCAAAGACACACAAGGTCCAACATGGGATAAGACTCCAACGGTTGGACCCCAACACAGGATAAAGGACCGGGAGCACAGCAGAGGGGAGAGAGGGTAGTGGGGTAATGATTGAGGATCAGCAGAAGCCATCAAGATAATATGAATCGAATGTCATCATGCATACACCCAGGCATCTTTTATTAAAACTGTAATTGCTTGATCCAACCTGTGCCCTGGGGAGCATAAAGAGAAGCAAGCAGCAGCAAGGTCACTGCAGACAGAAAATCAATGCAGGGAATGAATGGTAATGACTTTTTTTTT
>NW_009190327.1:0-17352 GCF_000690835.1 Fulmarus glacialis
CAAATACCATGCAGCTGCTCGCTCACTCTCCCCCCAAGTGGGATGCGGAGAGAATCGGAAGGGTAAGAGTGAGAAAAACTTGTGGGTTGAGATAAAGACAGTTTAATAGAGCAAAAAAGGGAATATAATAATAATAATAATGATAGAATATACAAAATGAGTGATGTACAGTGCAATTGCTCGCCACCTGCGCTGACCAATAACCAAGTAGCAATTGCTACTTCCTGGAACACGTCTACTATTCATATACTGAGCATGACATCACATGGTATGGAATACCCCATTGGCCAGCTGGGCCAGCTGTCCCGGCTTTGCTTCCCCCCCCAGCGCCTGTTTTGTTTTGTTTTTAAGCTGAATGTCCTTGACTAGCAGGGTACTTAGCAACAACTGAAAACATCAGTGCGTTATCAACATTCTTCTCATACTAAATCCAAAACACAGCACTAGGAAGAAATTTAACTCTATTCCAACCGAAACCAGGACAAAGATAACCTCACATAATTCCTGAAGTAGTACAAAACACGCTATGGTGTGGTTGGTAACCCTCTCTGTTTCTTTCCCTTTGCAAGGCAAGAATCTATATTATGAAAAAGTAATCTGTTTAGAACATTTTTTATTCCATGTTTTCAGTATCTTTTGTTTTGTTTTCTTCAGGGCAAATTATCTCCAAAACTTTTATTAGGTCTTTTTTTCTTCAAGGAATTTTCACTGCATACTATCTTATTAATTAAAATATCTCTAAAAATGTACAGTTTTTGTCTTGAGTGGTCACTATGGTGCTATAGCAACGTGTCTTAGATTAATGTACCAAAACCTCATCCCAGTCATAAAGTGGCACCCTGTGAATAGTTATACAAGACAGCTGTGAAGGCAGTGCAGAAACTAAGAGCAGGAACAGCTTGTATTAGTATTTCCACCAAGGAAATGCTGACAAGCTGTGTGACGATTTAAGGGCCAGATTCTCAACAGCAGCCCTTGAAGAACAGGAAGATGTGGGATGTTGAGGAAGAAAGTGAATACAACAAAGCAGAGGTGTTATTGTGGTTTCTCACTTCTTTTGGATTATTGGGAAGTCAGATAGGTCCAAAGGCCAGGCTCATAAGACTAGCCAACCCCAAGGGTTGTTTGACAAGCTCCTCAGCATTATTAAAACTTGCTTTGCACTATATTTATCCCCCTATCTACTTCCCACCCTAACGCATCAGCTGCTTTCATAAAAACAACACAGTTTACACTAACAAGCTTTGCCAGAAACACTTGAATCAAGTGACAGAGGATGGAGAGGCAGGAAGAAGGGGAGCCTTCTCAGAGCCCTTCAACCTTCCAGGAAGATTGAGAGGGCCACAGTTCCCTTTTTCATTAAATCATCTTTCCCCAAGCATAATAAGTCAAATATTTGTGGCACAGAACCACTTTCCATCATAAATGTAGATTTAGTAATAATTTAAGAGGTCAACACTGAAAGTGAATTTCAGAGAACCAGAAAAATAGCTCAGTACCTTAGCACTGCAGAAATCAACCTGAGATGCATCTTTGGAACTTCCATACCACATGTCATTAGACTCCAAATCAGAAAGAGGTAAGAAAACAGCATTTTCTCATAACTTTTTTGCTTCCTTTTACAGGCAGGATAGCATAAAGGAAGCAAGTCTTTTACAAGAACAAAATTAAAAGAGTTTTGATTAGAAAAAAGTCGTAAGTTCAAGTCTGCTCATACCTCAATGGATTATTCAACTCTAATTAGGATATCATTTAAGTCATTAGCAAGAAAAATGTTCTGATTGACATGGATAATAGCTTATGTTTATACAATGAAGTTTTAATATTAAAGGTTCTTAGAAATGAAATACCTAAATTCTCACTTGGGAAAATGTCTTTTATTTTGTTGGAATGTGACCACAGTTTTCGAATTTCTTGAAGATCATACAAGTTTAATCAGCTCCTGACCTTATTAGAAAGCAATGAGATCATGACATTTCAAATCTTAAACTAAAACTGTACATTTGTTTGCAAATTAAGCAAAGAATTCTCAGTCTCAAACACTGATTTAAATCAAGTGATGCCTAATTCTTTTGGTATAACAAACTGCTAAAAATTTAATAAGTGAGGTTTAAGCTCTGGGGGATTTCTTCATATCAAACTATATTAAAAAAAAAAGTATAACATTAGCCATGCATTTAGCCTTTGAAATAGACAGTTTCTGAAGTAAATACCCAAAGGTCTTTTCCTATTGTATAATCTTCTAGTCAGGGGAGAGTTTAGGACTTCTTTATGTTCATACCTTCCCCCCCGCCCAAGATAGTACTTTCTGTACTTCAACATTTTTTAACTGTAATCGGAACTACAGTTTTGCTTGAATGAAGCTTGTGTACAGTTTATACCATGCTGTTTTAAGTTACATTTCATCTAAATGCCTCAGCACAAAGCATGGTGATAGTCTCAAAATACTGAAACTTGAAACTTACTGAAACTGATAGAAACAGACTCTCAGGTGGCATACACCAGCCTAAAGACACCATGCTTCAGGTGAGTATTACAAAATTATTTTCTTGCTGTTCATTAATAAAATTACTTTCAGGAAGCAAGTTCTTAAAAAAAAACATTTACCAGAAATGTTCCCCTCCTTGCCTCCGCCCCCCCACCCCGCCCCAATACTATTCATGCCTAGAGAAAAAAAAAGAAAAGAAAAGAAAAGACAAAAAGAAATACAGCAACTAGATTTCTTAAATATTCCCAGGGCTATAAATAGTAGGGATCACATTATCATTCAGTGATACATACCAGATTATAGTAACCCATCCTGTTGGCTGTAAGTTAAGAACTTCTATCCTGTCTCTTCCTCTATTTGTTTCCAAAGGGGAGTCTCCAGAGGATCTCCCCCACACAGGAGAGACTCTTCATTACTATTACAAAATTATTGCCCGATTTTTCGATCAAAATGAAAGCTGTATTTGATCAAAATAATATTATGCATATTTTTAATGAAGTTAAATAACTCATAGCCACTAGAAAAAACAGAGAACAAAAAATCTTAGGCATCTTGAAAAGTTGTACATACGGTCTAACAGGTGCTCTTTACTTTGGGATTTTCAGAATCTGTTTCTGAATCTAGCAAGTTCCTTCAACATAACTTTGTGTGAAAAAAAAAAGGGCCTAAGCTCCAGGCACGGAGGTGTTAGAAAGGGGCTGTAGTTTCACAGTAAGTTTCCAGCAGGAAACATGCCTGATTCAGAGGAAGTTACCATCCCTGAAGTCACCATCCCTGGAATTATTTAAAAGACGTGTAGATGAGGCATTAGGGACATGATTTAGTGGGCATGGTGGTGTTGGGTTTATGGTTGGACTCGATCTTGGAGGTCTTTTCCAACCTTAATGATTCTATGATTCGAAGTTCCTCTCCAACATATAGATGCAGCTGCCCGTATGCTGTACTGGCAAGACTGGATGCTGGTTACATCTCTGGGGGTTGATCACAGGGAACCTGGTTTTTAGAAGTAAAAGGTAATGCTAAAAGTTTAGATGGGTTAATTTTCTTTTTCACGTATACACAAAAACATAAGGACATCACATGTGCTGATATACACACTCATCCTTTTGCATATTTGCAAACTCACGGGGAAAAAAAATTAAAATCTGTCCCAACTTGTTAACATACCCCGTCTGGGTCGGGATGTCTGTGAACCACAGTGTGCTGGATTCAGGAAGGGCATCAGAGCAGAAATGTTATTATACAATTACCCCATTCATACTTAAACCTGGTTTTCACCACTTCTGGGAGAGGTACTGGGCTGGATGGACTTTCGCCCAATCTGCGATGTTTATTCCCCAGTTAGAGCTGATACTAGTCCCTCAAAGCAGGCCAGAGCTACCCTAGGTTATGCTTCTATAGATCAGTGAGTTGTAAAAGCGTTTTTTGTACATCACCTTTTTCAGAGGGAAAATAGAAAAGCTTTAAGAAAGGCAAGTCTCTGACCCAGATATGTTGAAAATCATGTTAGCTAATCTATGTACTCTAGGGATCATTCCTGGACTTTAATGCCACCTGTGGACACCAGATCTTGTGTGATGTTTAACACAATCTGTTTAACTGTTTATATTGAGATAAACTGCGGAAGTCAACTCCAGGATAATGTTGTAGCATGAATTCAGCAATCTTCATAATATGCAGAGTGATCACTATGACATACACATATATAAGCACAGTAGTAGGAAAAATATTAACTAAAAATCTTGACTAATGTCAAGAAAAAAAAAAAACAAACCACAATTACCACTGCATTTATTCATTGTCATTTTATTAATACTGACTAAGTGATTTCTTGAGATGCCTCTTATAAATTATTAGCTAGAATAATTTCTCAGTTTCATACACTTTTGTTAATAAGGGTGATAAAGAAAGATCAGCCAAGATTCACACTGTATTTCCTACTCAGTAAGCACATTTTTCTCTATGGATTGACTGCGGTGGAGAAAGGTAATTAGGTATCTCACTCAAAAATCATATATCTGGGAAAAAGTTAAGCTTGGATATATACTGTGAGATCTTGTGGCTCAAGATTGTTGGTGGGGTTTATTGCTTTTTTTGTTGTTGTTGGTTTTGGTTGTTTTTTTGTTTGTTTGTTTAAAACTGCATAAGATTATACAACTTCTTTATTTGCTCTGTTTCTTTGGCCCTTGCAGTAGCTCTATAAGAAGCATTAACGTATGAAGGTAAAGACGACAAATTTATGCACATGGTCCTTCCTACATGTTCTGCAGTGCTCTGATATATTGCACATATCAACAGAAAGGCATTATATTGTTCACTAATTGCGTTTTTATTTAGGATCATCATTACTATTTATATTGTATTAACAACAGCTAGGAAAACCTGCTTGTGGAGTCCATTCTGCTAGTTACTGTACCAGCAGTATTGGCTCAGGCAGCATTTTGAATTTAAGCAGAGTCAAATAAATGATGCTGAGAATGAAGTTGTCCAGCTCCTTGCAAATGAGACCTACTCATGTCTGTTACTTTCTACCTTTGAGACAGGCTTTTGTGCCCAGGAGGCTGGTTTTATTTGAATTCACTGAGCCAGAAGTGGTTAACTCTCCAATTCACTTTTGAAGACAGGTATTGAGTGATCTTTAAATGCTACCCTTGCTGTCATGTATACATTACGGGAGGATTAATGCTTAAAACTCACCTGCTGACCTACAGAGTCAGTGCCTACAATGGCACCTACAACGGTCCATGTAGCTGGCCAATGTGATTGGTATTTTGATATTCTAGTAGAATTTCCCCCTCTTCTCATGTATAAGCTATACTAAGCTCTCTTACATGTTAATAAAGAAGATATAAGGAAGCAGAAACAATTGAATAAGTTACTTAAAAACCCCTGTAATTCAAAACTACTTTCAAAAATCACTGAGTTTTGTTTATATACTTAATTAGGATTATAAATACTCTGAAATACTTCCATATTCTGGTGTGCAATTCTGACATGCTAGCAACATATAGCATAACACCATCTGTTCAACATTTGGGTTTTTTTTTTCCTTGAGAAGAGAGAAAAGAAGTGAGACATGAAAATTTTATATTGTTATGTTACTCTGTAGCAGAATAAAAGTATTGAATTGTTGTTGTTGTTGTTGTTGCTGAAATGCAATTCATCAGACCAAAATCCAAACTCTGGTCAGAAAGGATAACTTTTACATGTTTGTATCTGGGAAGCACTGAAGCTATTGATTTTTAAATTTAAGAGTCTTGTCTTTTGGGGGGAACGCTTAAAAGGGTATAAAGACTGCTGGAACTTGCTAGTCTCAGTTTAAGCGGAGAGAGAGTTGAAATAATATAATAATTTTATTTAATTATAGAAGATTACAATTTCAGAACCTGCTATGCACAAATCACATTTCATATCTACAAGAAAGAAAACAGCCTCAAATTCACAAGACTCTAATTGACCAGTTCCACTGAGATTCTTCCTTAAATTATTAAAGTGTTCAACAGAGACAAGTAGAGGGAAGGAATCTTTCTCATATTTATGCCTCAAAACTCTTCAGAAGATTCAGCAGAATTGTCATATAATCCATACCTATGATCTATTTTACATACAGGGCCTGCAATTTATGTAACCTCAGCCTGCAGTGCTCTGATTTAGGACACTGAGGACGCAGGGTTTAGGCTAGGGAAGAAGTCTAAGGGAAGCGATAAGCTCCCTTAAGCACTACTGTGGCAGAGGACAAGGCGCTGGTGCAGATGGGGAAATGCAGGGGTTCATGCATGGGCACCCCCACCGCTAAGCCTCCATCATCCCTTTTGGTCTGAAAGCTCCCACCAGAAATGGGTCAGACCTCTTGTTGTTTTACTGTTGCCTTTTAGGACTATACAGATTTCTCTGGCAAAACCACAATGGAAAACAAGCAACATTTTGCCTCAGAAGATGGTTTAGGGATAAATCTTAAGTCTTTTTCAAGGCACACTGAGCTCAGAAGTGATCCCTGGGGACATTAATGGACCTTTTCAGGCCCATTCTACTAATCACTGTTTGCAGATTCTTTTAATAGATTTTATAAATTTAATGTAATTTTATTTGGAAAGACTGGTCTCTCTGGCACATCCAGATGTGTTTTCTTTTCTGTTCAAAATTGTTTAACATTCATCCAGATCCGGAAAGCCTCCTAAACCTCAATCTACTCCTGGTCTTCCCAAGTCCTTACCACAGAAACCCCTAAACACAGAAATAGATTAAAGGCTTAATTTTAAAAATAAAATATTTGTCTTGGTATAACGTATTTTATATCTAAAGAAGCAAAATCAGATTTTTTTCCCCCCTCATAATTAAACCCATTACTTCCAGTTTGTTTTGTTTAACAAACTGTTATAGCTTTGTGGAGGGTCAAGACAGTAACAGTTACTTCAATAAAGTCCCTCCACCTAAAGAAAAGCTGAAATTCTTCTAATACAGTTGAAGATATTTTATTTTTACTGTATTTAGTTCATAAACTCCTAAAAAAGTTTATGGAGAGAATAGCTATCAAGTGACTGACATGTGCACCTCATAAGCACTTCAGGTCTTCACACAGATAGATGTTTGAAATAACATCATATAATATGGAAATAAAATTGTACTGCTTCCTATCATTGAATGAAACAAATGTTCTCCTTCATTCTTACAAAATTCTTAAAAAAAAAAAAATTATGTTTTTCTAATGTTGCCTTTTTGCTGCTTTTAAATGAGGGAAACCTCTGTTCTGGGTCCTACCATGTCTCTATAGCTAAGGCTTCAGTCATTGTAAATGATATCTTAAGGTTTTTTTACATCATACCTTTTACATTTGACATTTTTCTTTTGCACAGCTAGAATAACTTCTTAAAAAAAGTTATAGTTTTACGTACTAACACTATACACAGAGAATGTATCTATGCAATGTTGTTTACTTGCTAAATCTTAAAACAAAAATTAAAAACATCCAGCTCTGGTCAAATATTAACGATTAATTGAAGCGAATACATAAAAGCAATCCTGAAAAAATTATTGAAGTGTTATAAAGGATGTGCTAGTGGTCATAAAGCATTTTAAAAAATGAATTTGTTAAAAACAATATTGCTTTTACATAAAAGCATACTGATCAGTAAGCCAGTGATTCAAACATTTGATTCTTTCTGCAGAATTTTTATGAGGGGATGGATGCCTCTTTGGGAGATTTTTAAGATGCTCAGAAGACCTTCCCTCACCCTGAGGGTCCAGGATCAATGTATCACAGGTGATTTTTTCCCCCAGTAACATGTTCTAATTGTCACAGTCACGAGTTTCCACTCATAGCAGTGGGTTAATGCCATGTATACCCCAGTGCAGCAACTGTTAAGTATCTCCTGATAATCACTAGACACTTTTTTGTGTTTCCACTTAAATAAGATCATCTTAGAAGCCGTCTACACAAGATCAAGCTACCCGAGGAACCTGACCTAAGATTAACATTTAGCCACAGATAAAACCTATTAAACTAGGTCTGAGAAGATGAGATAAAATCTTCTGTTTGTAGTGAAAGTCAGTAAAAGGTCAGATTTACACTGCCTCTTGGCTGGCTTACCCCTCTCAATCAATCATGAAAAATTAAATGAAATCCCACTGAAAAAGATTCAATTTACATGATGTTATGCTTGCAAAACTGTAAATTTGCAAACTAGCTATTTGGCTGGAAGGGGGAAAATGTTGAATAAACTACACCAGGGAATTTTGCTACTCAGGTCCACCACACTTGGAATTAATTACGACAGTAGGCATTTAATAGAGCAGAATCAGCACTTCTGCACTGGTGCAAATCCATCACATAGTTATCTGCAGAACCAATCAGGAATCTTAATTCTTTCCTTCAACAGAAGAAACTTCAAAAAGCGTTTCAAATGAGGAAGCATCATAGAATATGTTTGCTTTCCTATTAACAAACTGGAAAATGCCAGTTTATTTGTATGGGAGTCAGCAGTGCCTGTCTAAGGTTGAAATAAATTTCTGAGGGTAAAGAGAATTTCCCTGGCACATCAGCTCCCCTTTATTACTCTAATCAGTTCCAGCTGTAACAGACTTTAAAAAACACCAATTTCTGAAGAATCCAGGCATAAGAATCTGGCAATGAGTAGTTAAGTGATATACACCACTCTTCCCAAGAAACATCTGAAGAAAACCAGCCAAACAAGGGGACAAAAGTTATTAATTCTTGTGTTTACGGTTGTGTAATTGTTCAAAATGGTATAAATTAGTATATATTTAAAAAAGGTAAATCCTAATAGTGCTAGAAGGTCTTGACAGCGAAATTCTACTTAGGACTAAACAGTTTGGGGGTTGAATAATACATTTGTCAAAAAATGTGGTTTATGGTTAATAAAAAACACCAGTTTGACATAAAAGAAAACAACAGTAATGAAAACATTTTCAAAATAAGTGGCTTACATTAAGTTATTTAGATTAGAAAAAAGACAAGGCTTTTTTCCACTTTGACTAGTTACACTATTCATTCTTTATTTGTAGATTTTTCTGGCTAACAACCAAAAATATAATCTCTTTGTATGCCTGGGAAGGGAGGAAGGAAGTCCCTCTGCCCATCTGTTCAGCACAAGGCAAACTTGGGCAACTCATCGCTTCTGGTGCTGCTGAGCCAGAACTCTCGTGCGGGATTGTCCGGTGCGCAGGTGAGTGTACCCGAGGCAGAAGCCTGCATTCAGCAATGACCTGCTTTGACAGCCAGCAATGTTTTCTGGCCATGGCTTGTCAGGACAGCAAGCAGAACCATCCCCTCCTCCCTTCTGTGTGCAACAGCAGTCATGGATAATAGCCCTTCCTTCCCCTTGTTTCTCCCAAGACCAGTGCTGAGCTTCTCCCTGTCCCTGCAGGCCCCGTCAGAGCCGCTCTCGGCGAAGCACTCCCGTTTTGCCCAATCTGTCTCCAATAAATGGAGACAGATTTATCCCAATGCAGCTTTTAGACCAGTAGGTACTTTGCCCGTATTAAGCAGTCCCATGAGCAGCAGCACTAATAAATCTGAAGGTCCACTAACCTGCATTCTACATTTCTGTATGCAACTCCAATCTAGCGCACCCAGCTGTCCTTTTCTTAATGTTGGGAATTTCAACCCAATAGCATCTTCAGTTGCAGCCTTTATTCCCTAACATACTTTCTCCTTCTTCACCGTAATGACATCTTTACCCTTCAATGCTCCCTGCTTACCAGCTGAGAAGGTCACAGCACAGGTCTATGGCTAACTCAAGGGATGGACGTGCAGACTCTGGCCTCCCAGCAGGGCAATCAGTACACACAAGTGGATTAGGGATTTTTTGAGCCCAGGCCGAAGATTTCAGCTTAGTGAGAGCACTTAATCTAATTCTCAATTCTCTTCCACCCCAATTTTCCCTCTCACACACAAACCCTTACTCCCTTATTCCCCTTGTGAAATTGCTTCAAAAAAGGAGATGGAGACAAGAGCATTACACAATGTTGATGATATCTGACTCACGTCTGCATGACAAATTATTAGAGAACTTCAGTTTACAAAACACCACATAATAAAATGCACAGATAATAAACAGTATTAGAAACAAAATTAAACCAAAGTAACATACTACTTTGCAACCTGCTTCCCAGAACTGACTGAATGACAGAATGAAAATTCATCACATAGATTGTTCAACATGTATTGCTGCTCAGTGTCAGACCTGGCAATGTATTATTCACTTAATACTTGCAATACATTATTCAGCCAAACATACAGCTGCTGAACAGTTAAAAAAACCCCAATGATTTCTAAATGTGTTATTTTAATGAAATCCAGAAATACAATTCATAAAATATTCAGCAAATACTGTCTAACCAGCTTTCTTGTATGTGCAGGTATTTATTTGTATACCAGATACCTATGCTTTTTATTTCCTAATAAGAATCTTCAGAAACCAACTTTCCATTTAATCAGTCAGGCTACTTAATATCAAAAGAATATTAATTTGTGTATTCCATTTTGGAAAAAAAAAAAACAAAAAAACCAACCCCAAACAAAAAACCACACCAAACAAACCCAACAAAAAACCTAACCAACGAACCAGCAAAACCAAACACAAACCGCAGAAGTGAAATGGAACTTTTTGACTGCTTAGGACACAGCCAAATCTAAACAGAGAAAACCTTAATGTTGCACAAGCACTGTTGACAATAGCCAAAACAGTGGTGTGTTATCAACACTATTTTAGCCACAAATCCAGAACAACACACCACCATTTGGGCTGCTATGAACAAAGTTGGCTTTCACTTGGCCACAGAGAGAGTTCTTTGTTTATGTATTTGAATCCAGCTATGTCCTGATAAAGATTAAGGCTAGTGCAAAACCTATGCTAACATATTAAAACAAATATCACAACAATGAGAGGCAAATAACAAAGTTAAAATGCTGATGGTCCTTTGACCTTACAACTCTGACTTTTAACAAACCACCTAATGGTTTTGTAAAGCTCAGGACTGCACAGGAAGCATTTAGAGAAATCAAACAGTACACAGAAAATCCAGAACCAAGAAAAACCCAAAACCCTTTAGACTTACATTTTTCTTTCTGCAGGACAACTCCAGCCCTGCTTAGTCCTTATTTTGTTGTTTTAGCAACAGGGACAAGAATTAAAACTCACTCAAGCAGTTTGAACCCCCAGGTGATATCAGGACTTAGGCTACTGCTGGAAAGATACCTTTGAGCTCCACCTCAACCACAGGTGTGCTGAGTACTATTTTGATGCAGATGATTTCAATAATATTCTGACCTGAATGTAGTCTATAGGAGTTTTACCACTGATTTCAGCAGAGCCCGGATTTCATGCAGTGAGTTAATATAATTTAGATTAGTCTTATAACTTGCTCAGAAGCAGATTCAAAATACGGTGAAGTCAAAGGGAGCTGTATTGAATCAAGTTTAATTTATTTAATTAATTGTATTTAATAGTATTGAATTAATTTATTTTAAAACTAATCAGATTTTTAATGTTTTTTTTTCTAGGAGGCAAAACCTATTTCACTCTAAATGCTGTATTATGCCAAGTTTGATGATATTATGAGATACCTTTTAGCTCTTTGTATATAAGTTTGTGGTAAGGGGTTAGTTTTTTTAAAGAGTGCTTTTATTTTTCCATGAATAAAAGGAAAAAAACCCTACCAACCCTAATTACTAAGTTATAGAACCTTACTTGGGTTAAGTGGGTAGAATTTCCAAGACTTCTGCCTTCCTATATTGACTAAGGTAGCCGAAGCATAAACATTTTTAAATGATCTTGCAATATTCGCCCTTTGTTAGAGTTGGATGTCCCTTACAAGTCTAATATCCATTTTATTAACATTCAGCAGATCAGCAGTAATTAGATACCTCACATGTGGGCAAACAATCCAGTTTTCAGTTATTGGACTTTAGAATAGAAATTGCGTTGTTCTAACTTCCCTATTGTATTCCTGTGCATAGCAACTTTTTTTTCTTTCTTTTATTTTTGGAGCCACTGTATATTAAAGCTTTTGGCTAATCATGTCAGAAAACAGAATATTCTAATGGTTTTCTGAAAATATATTTCCTATAATTATGCTGTTATAGAAATCATGCTATAAACTAACTAAGATTAAATGCTTCTCATTTAAAACCACCTGATACTAAAATACTCTCAGCTAAAAATAAAATAATTTGAAGCTGTGTTCCACAGAAAAGGCTGTTATTGGACAATATGACTTAGCTCCTAAGGGCATTTAAAAGACAACAGCTTAATATCACCAGTATATAGTAAGAACAGAACGCTTTCCCAAATCAGAAATACCCTGCTGTTGATTTCTATGCCTCTTACAGTGCAAGTCCAGAATCTGACTTTGCCACTAGTCCTTCAGGACTGGGGACAACAAAGTACAAGTATTATCTTAGTGTACAGACTTCTGCTTTCCCTCCTCCCTGTGGGTATTCATAAAATAAGCACAAGAGACATCAATCATTTCTGTAGATTTTGTGGCTCTGCTGTACTGTAAGTGTTAAACAATAATAAAGATGATAATATCAGCTATGTACACTTTAAACATCCACCATGCAATTAATTCAGAAAGTAAATAAAGCCATATAAATTAAAATAAGCTTTTATGATTAATAAAACATGCAAATATGGTAATCTTATTAGTGTGGTGAAAGGCAGAATTTAAATTTCACAGAGAATTAAATCAGAGAGACTTATTTCAGATTGAAAATAATCAAATGGGTTTGATTTTTCTCTGCTCATCTAAATTGAAGTTTCTCTTCCTCAACTGTGCAAAAATTAACACCTGAGTCAGCAAACTTTCAAATCGGTTATAGAACTTGCTGTTATCTTCTAGGCCCTGGAAATTTTATGGCTGACGGTCCTTGGGCATTTTTGCTTGCCTTCAGCATTTAAAATTTTTTTCACTGTTTCAAGAGGTTATTCATCTGTCCACAGAGGCCTCATCTGATCTTTGTCACTACAGGATTTTACTTCCTGTTTGAAGAGCAATTGGCCTAGGAAGTTGATTTCAAAAGGAATGGATAAAAGTCTTATGCAGTCTCATTTAGAGAGACCTGTGTCAGAAGAACGGAAAGAGACTGAGCATCTCTAGGTGTTGTTCTCTTCAAGTCACAAAAATTAGCATTGGTTAGCAGGAAGGAAAGTGTTAACTTTACCTGCCGCTACAACATATCCAATAAATGTATTTCTAGCATGAGCTACTAATTTCCTTGTACAAAAGCCCTGAAAAATCAGACACCTTCCAAACACAAAATGCCCCAGTATGCTTTAACAGAGAAAAATGACCAAAGCTGAATGATTACTTTTTACAAAGCTTCATTTGCCTGATGTTGAAAAAGGCAAAAAGGGGGCCAAATTTATCACTATTAAATAACACACATATGTTATGAATTAACTTTGACTATTTTACTAGCTCAGACACAATATGTCATGGGAACGTCTACTGAGTTTAAAGAATATTATCCTTTTATCACATTTTATATTAATATATTTAAGAAATAACAATGCTTTTTTTTTTTTTTTTAAACAAGGATCGAAATACTATCCAGTCTATAGGAAAATATTTGTTATTCTAAAGATGGAAATTCAATAATGTATTTTTAACATTTCTGCATTCATATGTTCACATTCATTAGAAGCAGCTCCTCAGCTTTTCTAAAATATAACAGGAAGAATCAGTAGGGGATAGTAATTCCTAAAGCAGGCTCATCTTTGAAGTTCAAAATAACTTGATAATTTGGGTAGGTGATGTTATTTTATTCACAAAAAGAGAGTTTAAATTAATAGTCAAAATAAATAATTTTAAAAATGGGCAGGAAAAGTTGAAACGGTCTTGCATGAAGTACATGCAATATTTTGTCATGTGCATTAACAATTATATAATTACAATCTTAATTTGGTAAAATGGATTTAATAAGAACATGATCAAATCTGATTAAAATTGTGGTAAGTTAACTGCAGCCATGCGTCTAAGTGCTTTCCTGAGTTGGTAACTAACGTAACACATATTAGCTTGTGCTCCTTCATCTACTTGTTACCTTTTATTAATTTGTTAATAGGTTTCTCTTAATATAACTGAAAGATGGGTAGGACAATTCCCATCAATAATAAAATAGACAGTACAATAATTCACAGTACTTTAAGTTTTAAAATTTATCATTTATATCTGAAAAATTTATTTATAAACATTTTCTTAATGTACAAGCATAAAATGGATTCTCCCATGAATTATATCTCAGTAATGAAGCAGACATGAAAAATATTATTGATATTATCCAAGGGAGTATACAATGTTTCTTGAAAGATTTACTTTGGTAAGGTCTGCCACAGACTTCACATGATCTTTATACTGTAATTAGATCCAAATCTCAGAAATTGCTCAGGCAGCTAGCTGTCAGTAAAATCAATGTGAGATAGTTGTCTAAAAAAGGAGCTGAAAGTTTAAATACCATCATGTCTCTGACCCTTAATCTCTGTGAGAAAGTTCATCTAAAAATTACACATTCAGTTTAATCTAATTACCAATCTAATTCTTTTTAGTCAGAATAAAAAGGTAGATGAAATAGCTTTCTTACTGGAATTTCTGTCCGCTGACCTCAGGAAAAGGAAAAAAAAAGAAAAATCTAATTAGTCCATTACCTTTGAATGCTTTTGGTTAAAGGTGAGATGAATCTCACCCTCAGTGCTTTATTTCTCTATCTCTAACCAAGGAGAGTAAGACAGGGTTTCTGTGCCTGGCAGTCAGGTGTGGAGGAATCCTTGCCTGAGCAGAGGAGGAGTCAGTCTGCCTAATCTGCCGATATTGGCCAAGGGGCAGGGTGACACTTCCCTACTTCACAGCAGCATTCTTCACTACGGATGGAGATGTGTTTAGAAAACATGTGAGGTCCACATACACTCTCACGTGCTAAAAGCAGAAAAGGTTTTATCCAGCACTGGCATTTTCCAGGATCCCCAAACCACTGCATGAACAAAATTTTCTAGGATACTCCACCTGTGGAGGGCACAGACAAAAACATTGGTCTCCAGAATATTAAATAGGGAAGACCCAGCTTCTTCCCTCAGGAGTCCTCTCTGGTCCTGAGCTCATACTTAAGAAGGAGGCAGAGTAAAGGGAGCATGACCCCTATAAAAGCTGGGACTCCTTATAATGCTGTCCTTATGGGAACCAGATGCTGTGATCATCCTTAGTGGATCCTGTGCCATTATCAGAAAACTATAGCAGGTGTTTTGCAGGTTCTAAGTATTCTGGCTCTTCATTTTATGACCAATTTGCTCCTTCATGAGTCTTTCCCTTAAAAATATTTTTCTTCTAAATTCTGGTTAGCTTCCAATTCCTAGGATCTCCAAACCTACAGGTGCAACAATGCGAAATCCGATTAGATATTAGGAAAAATAAATTCACACTGAGGAAGATCAAACACTGCAGCAGGTTGCCCAGGACAGTTGTGGAACCTCCATCCTGGGAAAAATTCACTGCTTAACTGGGTGTGACTCTAAGCAACCTGTTATGACTTGATGCTGCTTCTAAATTCAAAGCCAGCTCTGCCTTGAGTGGGAGCTTGAGCCAGGTGATCTCCAGAAATCCCTTCAACATATGTTGTTTTAGGATTCTGTGTTTGTTTCTTTGTCAATTGTTAGTCTGTTATCCAACTCAGCTCACATTTTAAATTGTCAATTAAAAAATGATGAGAGCTGTTGACCTTTGAAATCAGTCCAGAATCAAATAACATTAAGGACATCACTGCTTGACTCTAGTACGCATAAACCTTAACTCATACATAGTTATGACTGTATTTCAGGAAGGAGCATGCAATTTCTTCTTTATCCATTCAGCTGATCCCTGTGGTGACTCAGAGTAGCATAGGATTTCTGCCAGCTATCCAGTGAGATATTTCAGAATATCTCTCTCTCTCATATTCAGAATCTCTCCTGATTTCTTTATTTCAAATATATCAAAAGAGTTGTGGCTTTTTCTCCCTTACAAACCAAAGAATTCTCAGTGCCTTAAACTCTTGTAGACTAAAGTACATAATTTGATCTGAAGATGTTTTGATATTTTGTAGGAATTTGGGGAGAATTTTATCTTAATTTTTTTTTTTAAGATACTTCCAGAGTAAGGTGCTTTTTTTTATTATTATTTTTTTTTTTGTCTGGCTAGCAGAACATGTAAAGTGAATGAAAGCTAAAACAGACTTTAGGTTTTACAAAGATAGAGCAATCACCTTTCAGGGACTGCCAATCAATGCTAATTTTAAATCTCCTTAGTGCCTCCAGTTCTTCAAGTATTTGGGGATTCTGAGGTTTTCAGAGGTTAATGATTAGAAATATTAATAGACTTTAAAGGAAATTTTATTTCATATGAAATTGTTGCTAAATTGAAACAATGTGCAAGTCTCAAATTAAAAAAAAAAAAAGCCCCCTTTCTACTTTGCAAATTCAGTACACAGCCAAAAAGAACTGAATTTAATACAAGACTAGAGACATCTGTTTTACTTTGAACACTGATTAAACTTCAATTTAAAATATCAAGGATTTTATTCCTACTCATTAAATAATGACAAAGAAATGCTAACTTTTGTGATTGCTGTTTTGTTTATGTTTCAAATACGTGGCTGGTTGAACTTGAGATGCTTGCCCTCCCTTTTTGGCATTATATTTAAGAATTGAAAGCTGACCAGAATCAAAACAAACTTGGTCTTTTTTCTTTTCCTCCATCATATACATTTGGGTGTTCTTATAGATCATTTGCTTCTAAGCAAAATGCAATGGAGTCATTGTTGAATCAATCCCTGTCAAAAAGCTCCTTTTACTTTCTGTTGTTGTTATAGATCACATTTCATTTCCTTCCTTCAGCAGTTTGAAGGTCACCAGTGCAAAGTGATGATTCCAGAGACAAAATTGTTTGAAAGCAAGTTCTGATAGGGATTTATCCAAAGAAATAGGTCTTTTCCCTCTACAGAACACTTGAGATGCTACTGAGACTCACTAGTATAGAACTGAGTAACTAAGAAAAATGAGATTGAAAATTAGGAATTCTTTAAAAGGACCAAATTAGATGCCTATTAAGCCACAATTCAAAGAAAAATACAATACCCAAGACTAAAATTCCATCTTCATTCCACAGCAGAACTCAGAAATAAAAAGTAACAAAAAACAAATGAAAAAAAAAAGTAGGACCTAGCATTTTCTTTATATTGATTTTTGCCTATGAAGTACCTAACTAGGCTAAGGGAAGTCAAAAGCACGGAAAAATACACCAATGGCAGGGCAAGAAGAAGGACTTAAGGAGGAGATTTATTCTCACAGTTCACAGAATCATAGAATCATAGAATC
>NW_009190328.1:0-1059 GCF_000690835.1 Fulmarus glacialis
AGCGAGAGCCGACACCGGCCCCGCTTAGAAACCCCGTTATAACACTCCCCGAGGACGGGCAGGCTAAAATCAGAGGGGACATAATAGGTAACAACGGGCCCGCATAAGGCAAGCAACCCCCGGGTTAAACGAAACTTCCCAGGAAATCCTCCGGGGTTATACGGGGAGGTGGGATCGAGCCCTCGGCAAGGAAAACCCCGAATTACGCAGCACCGGCTGCCGCGCGGCCGAGAGAAAATCCCGGGGAAGTTCTGGGTCGGGATTAGGGGAGGACTCCGTGTCAGCGAAGCTCCAAGTCCGTAAAGTTTCAGTTGAACAAAGTTCGCAGTGCCAAATAAAAAGTCGCGCGATAAAAACGCTGAGAGGTCCGAGTACCAAGAGGTTTTTTCGATGGCCTCGTGATTTTAAAATAAAGCCGAATTCAAACAAAACAAAGGTCTCCTGGCTAGGAACAGCCTTTCGTTCGGGTGACACTCTTACAAAAAAATATCTCTAGTCCTAACACCGAAAGTTCAGGCATTGCTACTTTAGAAGGAACACGGGGGCGGGGGGAGTGGAATCTAGCAGCACCTTTCAACAAAACTCAAACCTTTACTTCGCTTTTGTGGAAAAGAAAAGCTACAGTAGAAGGAGGAGGCTAATCTTGGGACAAGAATCCATATTTGTCTGCATTATTGTAAGCATAAACTTTTTAGCGGTGTAGCTGTAAATACACGCAGCTTTGGAGCGGACAGAAAAATAAACAGAGCAGGAGAAGGAGCGGTAGATAGGCAGACAGGCAGACAGAAATATAGGTAATTTTTTTGCGTTTTGCAACGAAAGAAGCGAGGGCCCGATCCCGCCGCGCTGTGCAAGCCCTGACATCTGACCGATCGCTTCCCCGGTCCGTTCCGGCAGGGCCGAGCCCACCCGCGGCTCCCACGGGGCTCAGCGTGGGGCACTCGGGGCTTTGGACAGCCAAGCGTTCACAAAACGACCCCTTTCTCCCTAGTTTCGTTTGAAAAGGTTTTTTTTTAATAGCATTTTCTCATTCAGAAAAAAAAAATCACTGCCACGAAA
>NW_009190329.1:0-2938 GCF_000690835.1 Fulmarus glacialis
GACGCGTAGGGGGGCCCTGGGCAGAGCGTGTGGGAGGGGATGCTCCGGGGCCGAGCCTCTCCCTCGCAGCCGGCGAGGGCCCGGGCGGGCGCCGGGCTGAGGCAGCAAGGAGGGGGCTCGGGGGAAAACGCCTTCTCCCGCAGCAATGGTCGTACGCGCCGAACTGAGCCGCTCTAAATAGAGACACACACTTTATTTTGTTATTGAACTTCACTTATTTATTTATTTCCTTTCTCTGGCTGGGTCTCCTGGCCTGGGTGAGATTATCGCACTTACTTCTGCAGTGGCACTAGCGCTGAGGATGTGACTGAGCACTGTGGGGCTGGGGGGGGATGGAGAAAATCATGTTTTGTATGTTAAAAGACAAATGACATCTGCCAGAAATAAGAAGGCAAATAGCCGGGGTTTTCCTAAAAAATGCGAGAGAGAAAATAACTGTCTTAGATAGGAGCAGTTGTTCCTGATGAGCTGAGATTTGTAGAACTAACACAAATTCTCTGAAATGATGCATTTATTTGCAGTTACTGTTCTCTGTAAAGCCTCTGGAAATTCAAAGCAATGGGATGTGAATTTAAGAAGAAAGTTAATTCCTTATTTAATAAATGATAGTAATTACTTTATCCTTATTAGGCATATGTCTCTGAGGTAAATGTGGGAATCTTTCTGTTCTGCTGAAAATACAAATCTCTCTAAATCTTTTTTACCATTTTCATATGTCTTGTACTATAAACAAAGCTGCCCTTAAAATGCCAGTAAGGGCCTGACTGCGAGATTGCATGGATGCCTTACACCTTTAAAAGTATTATTTTTCTGATATAAATATCTCAGCTCTGAGACTGGAACAATCTAGAGCAGCAAATGTGAAGATGAGCTGCTGTAAATGCTGTTAAGAGTGTTGGGTTTTTTTGTCAGCGTGGATATTTTGATCCATGTTTGTACCTCTTTACAGCCGTAACAGATATAGCTGTGTCTGCAGTTGTGCTTAGAGGTGGGCCTGACCTTGCAATCGCCTGAAGAAGTGCCTGCCAGTTTCTTCAGACTTTTCTCTCATGTCTGCTCCACCCTCCTTAGGACTGGAGAGTCCTTCTCCGCTTGCTTCTTCCTCCTCATGTTTTAAATATGAGGGCTGTGCTTTATTTTTCCATCTGGTTCTTGCAGTTAGGGGGCACCATTTACAGTTATGGCCTGTCTGGCTCCGTGTGGGAGGCATCGATTTTGGAAAAATGTGCTTTAAGCTACTGAGAAAACTCCCTGTTTTTTAGAACTACTTTTTTGTTGTTGTGTTAAATGTAGCTGCTTATCTAGATCGCTCGTTTTTACTGATGAGTGCTGCATAATTCTGTAGAACTGCAGTCAGCTCCTGGGCTTTTTTTATGCTGCTTGACAGGCTTTATGTGGGCTTGGTGCTAAGGAGTTCTCTCTGACCTCAAATTCCTTGATAGACAATCTGTCAGCTTTGGAAATTCCAGGAGAGTGGAAGAAAGAGGATACAGTGCTGGTGTATGGTATCTTTTCATGCATGTGTATCAGCATTTCAGCTGTTCTTTGCTCCTCCATTTTATGCTTGTTAGGTGCCTGGATTTGAAGGGTACAGTTTTTATTGGGTTCTTATGATTAATGCCTTCTTTTCCAGGGGTTTGCCACCACCGCAACAGCAACAGATGCTGAGCTTACGGGCAACAAATCAACCATCGCTGCTCAATGCCAATCCTATGCTTCAGCGGGCCTTACTCATGCAGCAGATGCAAGGTACTGTCGTTATGGGAGACGCTTACTTATTGGATTTATTTAATCATCCTTCATGGACTGAAACCGTAGTATGGCTATTTCTTGCTGAACCATTGCACCCCTTGTATTTGGCAGTTCTATTTGTCGTCTTTTTTTTTTTTTTTCTCTTCAAATTTGTCCATAGTCCACATCACAGAGGTTCTTCGTTGTTGAAAATCCCATGTGCCCAACTGTTCACAACCAGGAATAACACTAGAAGGTATCAGTTTAGATACTAAATATGTGCCTTCCCTCTTAGACTTGGTGAAGAGAATATTCTTCCATCAGTATGTTTAGATAAAATACTTAGATTTTTATTATTTGTTTGTCTTTCTTGGTTGGAAGGTTAAAACAATTTATTTTGTTGTCTGTTATATATACGCTAACCTTGTTTGTAGTAGACGCTTGTCTTTGTCCAAATTTAGTGCAGTACAAACAAATGAAGTATATTGTGCTCGAAAATGGTTCGTGTTTCAACTGTCTTGTGAAATTTTGATTCCCTGAAATGACTGTCATTTGTGTGGTGGATAATATCACTGTTCTTCCACCACTGTGTTTCCACAAGTAGATTTTTTTTGCCAGATGTGGTGATGCACTGGTTTCGAGTGGGATAGAGTTAAATTTTTCCATAGTAGCTTGTATGGGACTGTGTTTTGGATTTGTGCTGAAAACAGTGTTGATAACACAGGGATGTTTTCATTATTGCTGAGCCTTGCTTACGCAGAGTCAAGGCCTTTTCTGCTCCTCACCCCACCCCACCAGTGAGTAGGCTGGGGGTGCACAAGGAGTTGGGAGGGGACACAGTCAGGATAGTTGACCCCAACTGACCAAAGGGATATTCCATACCATATGACGTCATGCTCAAAACAAATTTATGAAGCTGCCTTAATAATAGCATTGCTAACATAAAGATATTAGGAATAAAGATATGTTTTTATTTTTGCTCATGTCTTAACCTGACAGCCCTTTTCAAGACAGAAAATCAGTACCTGGGATAGTTTTAAAGTGCCTAGTTTAGATTAATGCCTGCAATTTTTATCTTGCCTGTGAATCATGCCCAGATGTGAAGACAATAGATTTATTCTGCATGTCGTTAACTCCCCTTTTGTTCTCTCATGTCCGTTTAACGAGAGGGCTCTCTAGTGACTCCAGTGGCTCTTTACAGATCTCT
>NW_009190329.1:2959-23427 GCF_000690835.1 Fulmarus glacialis
CAGTGAAAAAGGACAAGCCATACTCTGAAGACGGATGTACATATTTGTGTCAGGATAAAAGTCTGACTCCACTCTAGTTCAGCCATATTCCTTTCAGATATGTTTGATGTTAGCATGGGCTGACCTTTTCCCTAAAGCAAAATCTCTTATTGAGAAGTTGTATTTAACTAATATGCCAAGGACCTGAGGCAAATTAGGGCAGGATAAGGTATGTTAATGAACACTCTACATGCACTTCGACTTAGCGTTGTTCCTCTTCTTTTCACCTCCTACATGCTGAGTTGAGTTGTGACTTCTTTTTCAATAATCTACATCAGCTAGCCACAGGTAACATGCAGTATGGTTGCAATGTTCAGTGTGGCCCTTCTCAGGGATCTGAATTTTTTTGGTCATTCGGGTTTGGGTTACATGTAAGAATATCTGATGCTGTAGTATTTCTGTACCTGGGAAACATCAGCATAAATAATTCATTGATTGTATGTGGCTTCAGCAGTGGGAATAGAGAAAAATAAATACTTCAAGTTGAAATAGATGTGCGGTTCTTTAAAGGTACTAAAACAAGAGCAGGAGATGATTTCTTGCTTTATAGATTTTTTTAATACAGCTATATCTTTTTACAGTAAGAGATTATTTATGGTAAGTAATAAGAGATTAGATTAGTTTTGAAGACAGACATGGAGGAGTACTTCCTATTGTGTTGCAGGCTTTAAACAGTGTAGCTTGTTTTTTCAGATTTTGGGTGCCTGTCTCTGCCCTGTTTTGACAGCTTCTAAAAAGCCAGAGTATGCACTAATTCAAGTGAGAAATAAAAAACTGGTTCCCAGAATGGTGGACAGCTTCTGAGGGTGTAGCTGAGGCATCTGGGTACTTCCATTCCCTCACCCCTGAAATGTGGATAGCAAGGACTGCCTTCGTAAGAAATTGTTGAGACTTAGTTAATAGTCTGCAGATGCTGAAAAGAACTGTTCAGAAAGCAGAGCATTATAATTGGAAATGGCAGAGTCTCAAGTGTTGGAGTTTACGTTGACATGTTGAGGTTGCATGATAACCAGGTGGCAGAGAGGACTGTGGAATCTCTTGTTTGAAAAGTCCAGTGTTGTTTTAAATGAAATGCTGTTGCTGGCCTGTGTTGAACAGCATCCATACTATGGTGTGAGCTGCCAGCTGCACAAATGTGGAATGAATTTTCCTTTTTTACGGAGAATTTCTGTAAAACGAGACCTTGTTTGTTGCAAACACGAGCGCTAGTGTGCCCAGATCAAATAATTGCTCTGATGATCTTAGCCTGCAGTGACAATCGTAGTTAAATAGCCTGATACATAGTAATAGTTGCTATTACATCCAATTGTTCTGTGGGGCTGAAGAGGGTAGAGCATGGAGCACTTGTACAATGCCCAGTAAAGTACAGGGTCTTGCGTGGAGGAGCCCTTCCCCTCTCCTTGCTGCTTTACAGGTGGAAGATTTTCTCTCTCTTTTGCACACTGCAGGGTGGTGATATGCTGTGTGTTTGCATTTATAGGAAATTTGCGTGGATTTAACATGACAGCGCCAGCACTGCAGCAGTTTTTCCCTCAGGCTACAAGACATTCCCTCCTGGGGCCACCACCTGTTGGGGTCTCATTAAAGCCGACTCGGCTGGGCTTCCCCAGCCTTCCCTTCCAGCGGCAGAACCGGACCTTTCGCAAGGTGGGCTTGTAGTTTCCAGCTGTTCAGGAGCTTTGTGCTCGGTTTGCACTTGCAGCAGTTGACTGTATTGTAGGTGGAGAACAAAAGAGAAAGGAGAGCGCCTTACAATGAAAACTACGTTTTGCACCACGCTGCTGACACAGAAATGCAGAAATAACTCCATCCCTAAGGTTCTTGTGGTCCATATTTACATTTATGATGCAAAGACTTCTTACTTCTTGCCCAAGAGAGAGAATTCCTCATAGCAGAACTGTTTAAACCTAAGATATAAAAGGAGCGTTTAGAAGTCCCAGCTTCAAAGTAATTACAATAGAAGAAATCCTGGCTGAGTGCTTTACTCTTCACAGAGGCCAGAGTTCTGCCCCATTAGCCTTCCAAAGCAATTTGATGTTCCCAAACGATTTGCTCCTATCACGGACATGTCACTCTGCCTCTTTGGGCTGTTTTCCCCTTTTTTAAGATCAGGAACGTATTTGTTCTTGTGGATTTTGTAAAATCTACAGGTTTTTTTGTAAAAACCTTTCTCACTTCCCACCATTAAGACCTCTTTTGTATCCTGAAATGGTTCTTGGAATAATTGACTGGTACTTCTCTCCTTTTAGATTAGCTTTTTCATATTTGGCCCCATTCTGTCAAAAAGATGTGCTGGATAAGGTAGACTTCCACTCTTGAATTGTCCTTTCTCCAGAGTCGAAAGGAAGGGGGATTATTTGGGACTATTTTTTTTCCTGCCTATACACCTCTTGCCAGAGTCCTTCTAAAGTGATCCTACCTTCTGCAAGCAGCAGGGTCTCCTACAGCTGCTACTTGAAGCACTGGAGAAATGTCATGGGCTGCCTGTGGAATTAAAATGCATTGCTCTGTTTAACCATGTAAACTTGCCTGAAGCAAGACAGTCCATTGTAAACTATCTATTCCTTTCCATTACCGTGTGCTGGAATTCCTGTTCCTGCCCCACAGTAAAATTCTGGTGCTCTGGGCAGTGTGTTGGGTTTGAGAAAGGACCGAGAGCTGGCAGTGACTCTCTACCCATTGCAGGACTTCCAGAGGGTCCCTGACAGGAAACGGGAACTAGATCCTGGTTCTTCATCTCAGACACAAGGTGATGAGAAAATGGAAATCCCAGAGGGAGTGCAAGCAGGATCAGAGCAGAACAACAACTCACCATCCACAGGTAAGAAACAAATGCTTCTAGACATGATAAACTTCTTTGCTATTCCTGCAGCAAAGACTGGAGGTGGCTTTAGCCTTAATCAGCTACATTCCTCTCTAATTGTAAATACTTAAACTGCCTGTGACAGGCTTCTGCTATGTGCTTCATATATCCTTTCTTCCTGGATATTTTAGTTTTTTATAAGCTAGCTCCACATCTCTTGCATGGAAGCCTGTCAGAACTTACTTTGACAGTGAGCCCCTTTTAAGATGGGAGAAAAAATAAAACTGGTTTGAAATTAAAGCTTCCACTTTGCCTTACCCATGCTGAACTCAACATCTCATGGAGTCAAACACATGAAGCAGAACCAGTTGCAATCAACACACTAAGGAAAAGATGAGTTGAAAGAGTACTTGTACTCTAGTTGTCAGAACAGAAACTGCTGGCACTGAATCTCTTACAGTGTCAGACACAATACAGATGTGGGAATGTTACTTCTGACTGAAGAGTGCCTAATCTAAAAATGCAGGCATATGATGAGGTTGTGACCAGTGTATATGCAGTGGGGAAAATTACCTGATTAAATGGTTGCTGTCAGGTAGGTATGCCACCTTGGCTTATATTAATGTTCCTATGATCTGGGCTCTTGTCACCTAGGTATAGGACTGAGACCCACTTGGTAGACATAAACGTAGATTTCTTCCTGGACGACACGTCATACAGTGACATCTGCAATAAAACTTAAATCTCTTAGGTCATTATCTAACCTTGTCACTACAATTCTCAAATTCAGAATAAGCAAGTGTATAGCATTATTTGCTCTAAGAGAGTTTTATTGGCATTGGCCATTCAGTTAGGGAACATGCTCAAGGTGGCATGGTCTGCTTTGCTAAGGAGATCTCCTTCTGTGTTCCTGCAGAGCCTAGAACTCCTACAGAATCTGTGTTGAACATGGAGCCTGCAGCAAAAAGACTGAAGAGGTATTTATTGAATGGGGTATTGAAATAGTTACTGGGTTTAGAATTATTGTCTAATTTTATTTTCTAATAATTAGGGCTGTACTGTGCAGGTCTGATGTCTAGCATGTAGGAGGTATTTCAGATGCTTGTGGACAATTCAGAAAATCTCATGATGCTTGGTGAGATCCAGGGTGTTGTAGGGTCTCTGCTATGGGTGATCCAACTACGGGGATGAAAAGAGATGCAGCTCATGTAAACATGCAACAGTGGAGTTTGCTCATTTGTTCTCCTGCCTGGATTCTTGTAAGAAGCAGAGAGTTTCTTTTCTATTCTGATTTGTATTCTGATTCTCTAATTTTCTTCCCTAACTGTCAAAAAGAGAAATGAGCCGCCATGTATCAGCAGAGAGGAAAAGCCTTGGAATATGTTAGGTTACAGTAGGTGTAGGAGAGGGTAGTTTGAGAAATGAGAAAGGGAAGGGAATCGCTACTCCCTAGTATCCAAGCCTGTATCCATGAGCGTTGAGTTCTGTATCCCTTCTGCAAAGATTGTCTTGCCAGTACTCCTGTCTGTTGGGTAAAAATAGACAAAGGCAATCCTATTAACCGCAAGGGATGCGCAGCGCGCAGGCATGCTGGCCACGGCAGGCCCATCTTGGCACTCCCTGCCTTCCTGGGTGCAGGAGAACAGACAAGGCAGTATTGCCATCTAGTGGGAAGGCACGTCACGGAGCTCCTGGTGCCATCTGTACAGTGCTGTACCTCTCCCAGAACTGTCACTGTTAGCTGGTGCAGAGGGAGAAGAGGAGGGAGTGAATACAGATTTCTGGAGGCATTGATCTGAGAATTTTTCAACATATGTTAATGACTATGAGTCAGGACTCCTGGGTCCTCTTATGTTCCCTGTTAACAATTCACCGTGTGGTTTTGGACAAGTTTCTTCACCTCTCTGTTTCCCATCTGTAGATTAGAGATTAATGGCTAGCTTTAGGGAGAATATTCCAGGATTACTTTGATGTTCAGATATTACCTTGATGATGTAAAACATTAAAGAGTGATAAATATTATGTGAGCAGGGACCATCGTGAATTATGGACTCTGATTAGCAAGAAAGTGAATAAATTCAATTAAAGCTAAGTCAAATGCATTTGAGCGTATGCTTTGTTAATCTGTTTGCCAAAGCTAATTTAATTTTAATTACATTAATATTTAGTCGGGTATTAATCAAAGTCCTGTTACATACACTGAAGAAAGAATCAAGTCTGAGGAATGACAGATCTCACTGCAGCAAGCCTGCTATTAGGAAAATCCTTTCCTAAGCAGTAGTTGGGGACTGCCCGATTTGATGCATATATTATGGCTGGTGTTTATTTAGAATAGATCATTCCTTAGCTTTTTTTGGAAGTGTTTCTGTTTACTTACAATGAATTTCAGATGATGGATCTCTGAAAAAAATAGTTTACTGTTCTCGTATTAATTTTCACAGATGAGAAGGGCATTCCCCCCATTCATGTCACAAACTTTTGTTTCATGCTTCATTGTTCCATTTCCCTTTGGCTAGGAATACCATCCTCCTTCTTCATTTCAGGTTTTTCCCACTTCTGCCTTTTCTCCTATGTACCATCTGTATGCCTGGAACAACATCCTCATTCCAGTGCAGAAAGCACTCATCTTCTTCAAATCCTTCTTGAACACCCACTTCTTCTAGCATGGCCTGACAAGTATCCATATAATATCATTTCCTCCTTAGATCATGCTCGTGATGGCTTTTGCTCCCTTAGATTGCTCCTTAGATTTGCAGTTTAGACTGCAAACCCTTGCCCTGGAGTGCTGTCACCATCTGTGTGTGGTATAGTGTTGAGCCTGCTGGCAGCACTTGACAAATAATGTTAATGCCAACCACTCTTGTTTTCTTCGTGTTTGCACTGCCCAAACCCTGCTGCATATTTATAGCCATGTAACCCAGTTACATTATCACTTATCAATCTGATAAATTATGCGGTGCGTGTGTTTGGATCACTGGATGCAGTACCTGCACAGTCTGTGTTCTTGCTTGTGCAGAATGTGCTGCTCCCTGTTGGCAGAAGGACACCAGGGTGGGATGTCGAGCTGGCCTGAGAGAGAAGACATTCAAGCCATGGTGAAAAGTGTTAGCTCTGGTGGAAAAATGGGGGATGGAGAAAGACATTGTAAAGTACACTTTGTGGCCTCTGGAAGTCAACTGTTCATTCTCAGCAGTCCCCTCAGGATCTTTTTTTTCTCCTTAGCAGATCACCAGTACCAAATAAAACAGAGCAAAGTCCTTTTGATTTATGTCTTGTACAGCTCCACTTCCCCCACAAGCGGAACTGTAAGGACTCTGGAACGAAACATGACTGATATGAATAGAGAACAGAGCAGGCAGTTATGATGAAACCCCTGTAAGACACCATTGAGAACCCGTTCAGTTCTGACAGGTCTTTCTTTGTTCCCTCATGCACAGAGCAGCCTGGAGTACTGTCTAGGTATTGCAGTTTCCCTGCAAATCACCAATCAAGACAGGAGTGAGCTCTCGGAGCTCTTATTAAGAATATTTCCTGTATGAACTTATTTCCCTGCAGGCCTTTTGCAGGAGAGGGCAGTGATCCAAAAAATCAATTGTAACCTTCTTGTCCAGATTATTTGGCTGCTGTTTCTGAATCTGTTCTAGAATGCCCACTCTTCATCGTTTTTATTTATTTCTGCTGAATCCTTGCCTGAAATACCACTTCCAGTAGCTTATTGATTTGAGGGTTTAGTGGAAAGTGTGGTAGCTTAGACCCCAGCCTGTGCCTTGGTTTGTCTTCTGAATCTCTTCATCTGTAACATGGCAAATAAGGTTATTTTCTTGATACCCTTGAAGTGTGACCGAGGAGTCTGCACTAGAGGATGCCACAGACAGCAAGGAAGCAGGAGAATCAAGCACCTGTGTCCAAGCTGATGGTGAGTTGCTGGGCACTGTGATTTGCACTTTTAGAGCACTCCTTGCTGGAACTGCACCTGTAGATCAGCATCTGTAGATCCCGTGGGTCTTGTCAGAAATGTCCTCCCTCCAGTCATACAAGGTGGGGAAAGGAGGAGAGAATCTAGAAACCAAAGCCAAACATAGTCCCCTAAAACGTGTTGCCTACCAAATGCAAATGATGGGAAGTTTCCCTCTTTAATAAAGGATTTCTTTGGAGAAGGGTTTGTGAACTGGGCTTATGGCCAAGAGCACTGTGAGGAAAGCTCCCTGACTTAATTCACCTGCTGCTTTGTTTTTTCTGTCATTGCTATTTTGATTTAAGGCAGCTAAAAGGACTCTCTCTTCCTAGGTACAGACAATGCAAAGGAGTACACAGCTGAAGATCTCTCTAAAGAGAGGAAATTCTCTGAGGAACCAAAGGCTCCTGAGGTGAGTAGACACCATCCATGCAGGGGTGGTGCAGAACGTACAACCTCCCCCTCCATCCCAGAGAAGCCCGTTGCCACTGGGAACCAGGTGGCACCCACGTCTGGAGCTCTGTCTCCTCCTGTAAGCTGTTGTCCCTGGCAATAAGGCATAATATGTCTGCAATTAGTGCGCAGTCTGCTCTGACTTGCTGCTTTTGTGCCTCTTCTAGCCTGTACCTTACCTACTGCTGGCTGTTTGTGGATGCTGGGGTTCATTAAGATTTCAGTATTCATCTGGAAAGATGGAAAGTTGAATTGAAAGAGCCACTGAAAAATAAATGTATTGACGGCCATAGCTAAATACATCCTTTACGTTGCTGAAGAGCAGATGTAAAAAAAAATCTGGTGATGGTAGTAAAGGTGCGGCTGCTGTGGCACTTGCCATCACAGCAGGTATGAGCAGATAGTGTGTCTGTGCTTTTGAAAGGCAGCTTGGAAAAATGAGACACAGGTGAAGCCAGCAACCTGATAGTCTTTTGCATGAAATACCTTGCCCACATCCTAGATGTTAAACCAGGATCTTATGCTGTGTAAATCTGTAAGCAGACAAAGATTTAACCCATGGTATGAGTCAAACTTGATAGTCTTCCATAATTGGAAACATTTGTTGATGTGATCGAATGTATCATCCTGCCCTTGTTTGAGTTCCTTACTCCATCAGGTGTGGTGCTGAGTTGCTTTTAGTTCTGCAGTGGAGAAATGTGAGCTGATCGTGTCCCTTACCAACGCATTGTTTGTTGCTCCAGTCTCCAGAGACTGGATCATACAGTGTCTACAGAGGCTGTAGAAACAACCATCTATACTAATAGCCCTGGTACTATGACACAGGGATCGCTGATTTAGTAGCGTTGGGAGAAGGAGTGTGTATGAGAGTCTTTCTGATCAGCCTCCTGTGGATTCAAGGTTAAATGCATTTTCTTAAGGGGTAGAGAGCTTAGGTCGCATACAAAAAGCAGGTGTAATTTTTAGTGTCTTCTAACTGAGAGATTGGACTTCATCTTGACTCCTTCTTTTGGCAGGTGTTGAGCTCTGGAGGTTCACTGAAAGTGACTATCCAGCAGAGCAGTGAGAGCAGAGCTATCAGTACAACAGCTCTGAAACCAGGGCACTGGACCTGCGAGGTGGGCACAGCTGATCCCAGCCCTGAATCGGTCCTTAAATTCTACTGTTATATCTGCAAAACCGACTGCTGCAGTCAGCAGGTAAAAATCCACAGGTCTGACTGGGACATGGGTGGTCAAGAAAAGTGAATTAGATGACCAGCTGCCATGGAGAGGTGCAGCAGGAGACTTGTTAGCAAGGGCTCATGCTTCGGGAACAAGGAACATAAAAAATCATGACAAGCATGCAGGTAAAATAAACCTCTCCTGAGGAGTTGGGAAGCAACCTGCTAGAGAGTGTATGTGGATCCACAGGCAGCCATGCTCTTAAGCTTTTATACCATTTCATTGTTAAACAGCAGTCAAGAGAATGGAAAGCATAGCTCATACCTATTATTTTCTGTATTTTGAATATAGTTGAATGGATTTTTCTCCTAACCTCTCTCTCAGAATTTCCAATCCCACATGGCTGGCATTCAGCACCAGCAGCGACTTGGAGAGATTCAGCACATGAGCAATGTTTGTTTTGTTTCACTACTGCCCATGGTGAAGGAGCAGAAGGTGCTGGCAGAGAAAGATGGGTAAGTGTTGGTCTGCGCTAGAAAACACAATCTGAATGTGGACCTACGTGGGTTCTAAAATTCCTCACTGCACCAAGGTGCCCCTGTGTTCTAGGTAAGGTACAAAATCCCTCTGGTTTCAGGGGCCTTAATCTCCTTCAGGCAACTTTGTTCCTAGTTGACTTTGACCTGCTGTGTAGTTTTTAATACAGTAGATCAGGTCAGAGACTTGTTTTAACTGGTGCCTTTCTGTCAGTGTGAGCTAAAGCAACCTTTATAAATGGCTGGGAAGGGGAGAAGATAAATCCGAGCCTATAAAGATAGGAATGCTGGGGAAAACAATGCCGAGAACAGATTGCAAACTGCAGTGTTCCATGGAGAATGTAAAAAGGCGTGACTGAGATATATCCGTTGTCACTTCAGAGAGACCCAGCAGCGATGGTGTAACACTTGTCAGATACACTTCACAGGGGATCTAATCAAACATCGCAGGACCCAAGAACACAAGGTAACAGCCATAGCATGGATTTCACCTTTGCCCTGACCTTTCATGGGGATTGAGTGGAAGTGTCTAGCATCTCCTGCTCCCCAAGCAGCAAAGGAAAAGTGGTTGGAGTGGAGAGGTGCACAGAAAGTTCTGCCAGTAACATTCTCACTGTCTTAAGGGCACTGGCATGCTACCTCCTGCCTCTGAACGCTGGCCTTGTTGGAGCTTCCAGTTGCCATGCTGTGTTGGTATAGCCTGAAGCACCTCTAGTTTATAATTCTTGGCTTTTCTCAGTAAATACGGCCTACCATACTCACCTAATCAATTGAATGGAGGAATTGGTGGGCAGCCTGTAAATTTTCAAGCTAAAATTTAGGCAGGCCATTATATTTATTGGTTTCTACGGGAGAAGTGCCAAAACACCTTTTATAAACCACATTTGTTTTGCTCTGCATCTTTTCCATCTTTTTGGCAGATAAAGCTAGGGAGTCCTTTCTGCTGAAAAGATACTCTGTTTTTGTGGTCTCCCTGTTTTAGATGCAGGGCTGTGACTTTGTTTCACTCAAGATTTATGTGCATTTCTCCAAAGTGCTGACTTACTGGATCATCCCTCTTTCCTTAGTTGGCCAAACGCTCGCTTCGTCCTTTCTGCACTGTCTGTAGCCGCCACTTCAAGACGCCTCGCAAGTTTGTGGAGCATATGAAGTCCCCTGAGCACAAACAGAAAGCCAAAGAGGTAATACTGCGCAGGACTGGAGGCAGCTGCACTGTAGAGCAGGTTAACTGTCTGCTTCCCTGACTATCACAGGGATGAAAGGAAGACGCGCAGTTCTTCCAACCCTGTTTTAATTTTCATCTTTGGCTGGACTTCGATTGTTAGAGCCTAAAGAAATTGAGTGAAAAAGGGACAAGGAGTTAGATGTGTCTAGAAGCACGATAGCTTTGTGCCTCTTGCAGTCCCTTCTACTCATCAAATGCAGTCTGTTCAGAGTCTGGGGTCTTCCTTGGTTAAATGGAGAGTTAAATCTGATCTTTCTTTTCTGTACCTGACAGGTGAGGCTAGGAGAGAAGGAGTTGGGCAGCCCAGAAGATTCGGAGGAGTTGATCACAGTGGATGCTGTTGGCTGTTTTGAAGATGATGAGGAGGAGGAGGAGGAGGAAGAGGGGGGAGCTGGTGAGGAGGAAGACCTTGATGTAGTGCTGATGGAGAATGAGGATTCTGCTGCCAAGCAGGTATGCCATGCAAAAGGAGAAGGAATGATCTACCTGAGAATCTGCTGTGGGCTCCTGTGACTTAGTTGGTCTTGGCTGGTTGAGCTCAGGGTTTCAAGAGTCCAGTCAATCTTGCACTCTACAGCAGGAGAATGGGGGCTCTGGGGTTCTTCCACAGCACAGGACAATGCAAAAGAGAATCAGGCATTACGTGTGGGATGCAGGAGGGTGTTTCTGCTGTGCTGGACAGCTCCTACTGGTGCCTTCAAACATTACCTTGTTGTTGAGAAGCATAAGCAGTGTTTTTTCACGGGAAAGAATTTCTGACAGACATTGACGTAGTCTCTTTGAATAGCCCAGCAGCAGCTTGGTCTCATAGCAAGCATATGTGTGGAGGTTTATCTTGATAAATATCATTTTCCCAGAAGAGAACAGTTACCAAGAAGGAGGTACATGGCTAAGCTACTTCAGGCTTGGAGTGCAAGGGGCATTTTTAACCCTTGTAATGAAGTGGCCTCCTGACATTGGGTTTTGTATCTGGCCCTAACTAGATGCTGTGCAACTCTTTCTGGTGTGTGAATCCTCTGTTTTGCTTCCAAGCTTACCAGAAAAATAAAAGAGCCCAGGAAGGTAATTGGCATAGATACAGTAGGCACTAATATTCTTTTGGTTTCCAGACTGGGCTGAAGGAAGTGTCTTTGGAGGATTACGAAGGAAGCGAGAAGTACTGTCCAGACACAGCCTATGGTAAGCAAGCGGAGTTAAGCAAAGGCCCACAGAGCCTTCTCCGGCCACATGTTCTATCTGTAAGAGAGGGTGGTCTCTACCTACTGCTGTAACGACTTCCTGGGCCATAGTGCTCCAGCATCTGCATCGGACTGGTGCAGGTCACGGCTGCCTGCAGAAAGGGCCAAACGTTGCTTTATTACTGTGTGATAAAACATAAGGATGTGATTGATGTTTGTCAGCTGCCTTTTGCTTTGAAGAAGAAAGGACGAGAGCCAGATACCTTACTAAGGTAGGAAATGGAACGAGTAGGGCAGGAGTACTGAAAAAAGTAGGTAGCAAATGAGGGATGCTCTGGAAAGATGGAGCCTGAAAGCATATTGATGAGAATGCTTTCCAACAGAAATGCAGCTTGTATAGAGATACTGAGCAGTACTGACAGTATCGAGCTCTCTGCCAGAGCCCAAACTGTGCATGTTTCCTCCGCTTCAGAACCCCCACGCTCTACCTAGCGGTTATTCAGACATGTTGCTGGACTGGTGGGCAGTGTTGCCTCCAGATGGCTGTCTCTGGTCCCCACCCTGTAAGCGATTCTGACTTCAAACCTCTAATGGCCACTCGTGTTGTGAGGAGGGCAGCTCTGCAGAGGCTGTTTTGTGCCCAAGGAGAGCTCTGTTTACCCCAATCTTCCATATCGCTGTAACCTTCCACTATCGTGTGGCAGATGGAATAATGATTCATGCTGTGAATGTTCTCTGCGTGTTCCTCTTGCGCGCCTGCTGTCTTCTGCTTGGTTTGATCCCATTACATTAGATCACATGTTCTCTGTAGTTTTCCATTGTATTCTTTTTTCCTTTCTTTTCCCCTTAATGCTCTGTGTAGTTTCTTTGCTCTGGCAGCCAGATTCTCTCTGAATATCAACCACACAGCCATTCCATGGTAAGATGAGATATTCAGCAAGTCATCTTGCAAATCCCTGATTAACAGAAGCAAAGCTTTCCACTTTTCTTTTTCTCCCTCCCCTTCCCTTTTAACATGCTTTCATTATTTGAGTTCCATTCAATGTGATCTGTGATTTCCCTTCCCCTCCCGTTTCGCAGGCCTGGATTTTCTGGTCCCCGTCGCAGGTTACCTCTGCAGGCTGTGTCACAAATTCTACCATAGCGACTCTGCTGCCCGGCTCGCACACTGCAAGTCCCTGATGCATTTTGAGAACTTTCAGGTTAGACCCTTTGGCAATTGCATGGCCTGGCATTTGTTACCCCCGTGTGTGTCTCTTCAGCGAATCCACCACGTTAGCTGTCTTGTCTTCAGTTCATTTCCATCATCCTTGGTGTCCATTGTGCCATAGCTTTCTCCTGGTGTGCTCTGTGTTTGTCTCCCATGACCCCTGTAGATCTAAAACCAGTCCAGTCCTGCTTCCCAGCTACTGCTGCTGTCATCTTGTTGCCCATTTCTGGCTGGAAATCTTCCTCAGAGTGTCTCCTCTGTTTGCTGAACCTGTGGAGTCTGTCATTCTGAAGTCTAGGCCTCTTCTCTGTTAGACAGATTACAGGTGGGTCAGGATGGGGAAAGAACAAGAGACGGATGCTGTTCCTTTTAAAGAAAGCTGTTGTTACATATGCATCTTTTCATGCAATACTGCAGGAACAGCTCTTTTAGCCAAAATTGCGGGTGTGATTTGTCCAGGAAGGGGCCTGGTAAAATGAGGTATTCACCTTTACATTACAGACTCTTTATGTGATGGAAGCTACAAGCTGGTGAGAGTCCATTTGGTCCCCAGGGTCAGCCTGCAACAGGAAGTCTGTCTGTCTGTCTGTCTGCTACCCTTTCCTAGAAACTCCTTAGCACAAAGCTCTGCCAACTGATGCTGTTCCTTTGCTTTACTGGCTCCACCTAAAGAAGCCGTATTGCCCTTTGCTGCTTTCGTATCTAGAAGCTTTTCCTACTGGGCTGGCCTGGAATCTGCCTCCATCGTTCTGTCCTTGTTGACTTGCCAGGGGGTGAGGGGCCTGGATTAGTAGCTTGTGGTGGGTACGCAGGGCTTGCACTGTCTCTGCCCTCTCCCGTGACCACTGCCTGGGCCCTGCCTGTGCAGGAGAATGGTATTCCTTGACCCTGGCAAGGAGGGAGGCTCCCACATTGACTTTGTCTTCTGCCTGCACCCAAAACCTGCTCCAGCAAAAGCCGTTGTGCTTCCTGACCACAGATGTATCCAGCTTTTGTTAGTGTTTAAACAAAAAAAAAAATCTTAGTGTTTTTCTGCTAGTCTTCAGACAGGTTAACTATTCCCAGTCAACTGTCACTGCCTTCAGAAAAGGGTGAGGTGCTGCAGAAGCCAGCACTTAGAGCAGTGGATTTGGAATGGCAAGTAGCAGGAGAAGATCACAGCTGTTCCTCCACGGTTGCTCATCCTCTCCCACTCTTGCAGCTAGTCATTTCAGGAATGAAGGAACCGGCCTTGCAGTTTTTCTGGCTTATTTTATATCAGCTTAGAGTGAAACTGCAGCAGCAGTGTGTATGCCTCCCATTTGGCCCATTTAGAGCTGAAATCGGATGCTCTTCAAATGGATGCCAGAGTGACCTGGAGGGATTATTTATGACAAGAGTCCAACCTTAAATATCTGCAGGCAGATAACTATTATTCTTGGCTGCTTAGGTACCTTGGAGTTGCCACAGTCTGAGTTAAATAATTGCCAGTTTCTGGGGTACTCTCACCAGAGTAGCTCAGGAGAGGGTTTCAAAGCAGAGAATTGTCTGTTGGTGAGGCAGTTCACAGCATCACTCTGAAAACAAATTGGCATGCACCTGGTTTAGTTTGGGTACAACATTATGACTCGACTGATCTAGTTCCAGTGTGTTATGATATTGCGCATATCCCATTATTTGAGGACAGGAAAAACCAAGCCTGCAATGAAAAACTGAATTACAATGTGGAGCTGCCTGTTTGATGTGCTGTAATTCCACATTGCAGGTTACAGTAGCACTGCTTAAGGCAGTGGTGAAAGCCAGTGCGCTCGAAATAGTTTCCTCAAATTGTCAGGTCTGATGCTAGTGCCAGTTCAAGGGACACTTTAGCAGAAAGCTGCAAGTGAGTTGATTGTGGAGGGAACTGTTGTGGAAAAGAGGAAGTTTTGTTTTATTCCTTTCGTTCATGCTCTGGCTGGGTCTTGAAGACCAGATTCCTACTGCATGTTAGATGCAGCACAGAGTTGCTGTTTTTCTGAAATCCAGTCTTGATAATGGCTAGTAGCCATTTTAATCTTTTTACAGACCTCTACTGGTTCATCACGATAGCTAATGCAAATGAGTCATTTTATTGATGATATGCTTATCTTTATTCTGTAGAGAACCTCAGTACCTTGTAACAAGAAGATATTCTTGATATCTTAGTGTTCCTGTCAACAGTTTCACTGGCTGCACAGATTGTATCAGCAGAGTGAAAAATTTTAAGCTTTCAACATAAGTCTTGCTTTAGCTGATTAAACATTAAATCACATCTCTGTAGCTGAGGACAGTGCATAGCCTCATGTGTCCAGGGTACATGTCCAGAGTTATGTCCTAGCAGTAGCTGAAGCAGGAGCTGTCACTTGCACTGTTATATCTACAAAATCCTGAGTCTGAATGAGATTAACAGTTGCCAAAACATGATTTTTGTCTCAGGAGCCACAGGTCTGCCATGCACTTGCTAAGCGTTAAGTAATGCGAGAGGGACTTCAATTTTTAATATTCCCCTTTTCCTCACAGGAGCTGACCTTGAAAGCCTCAGCAGCCAGGCCAGGAGAGCTGCTGAGACAAGTTGTGCCCCTGCAGATTCTAGCTGCCACTCACCACTGTTTTTGTACAGGTTTTCCTGGACCAGCTGCTACTTACTGCAGTGACAGTAGCTGAGCTGGGCTTGTCTCTCACGTTGGTTTGTTTGTATTTGCAGAGATACAAGGCAGCGAGGCATCGTGCCACAGCTGCCTACCCCGAGGCTCCTTTGCATTCCCAGGGCTCCAGCTCCCAATTGCTGGATGATCTGAAACAGCCTCCTGCTACAACAGCAGATACCAGCAGGAAGATGAATGATGATCGTGGGATAGACAAGGAGGGTACAGAGCTGTCAGCCCTGCAAGAACAAGCTTCGAGGTCTCCGGAGGGTAAGGGTGAACTGGCCACCTCTGTAGCAGAGGGCAAAAGCCTAACCAGCGTGACTGACGATGTATGTGGAATCATGGTTGTAGAAGAAGAGAATCTACAGGAAGAGAGCAAGTCTGCTACCACTAGTGCCGACTTCCCACTCCCTGAAGAGAACCGCACCGTGGGGGAGTTGCTGGGACACGCTGTGTCTAAGGAGGAGGAAGCCAATGCAGCCAGGCAAAGGGAAGGCACAGACGACTGCCAGGATCCAGGGAACGGAGGGGGTTTAGGACAGAATGAGGCAGCAAACGCAGGCCAGGAGGCAGCGGCAGAGCCTTCCTCCCTAGCCAAAGGTGAGACAGCCAGTCTTACCTCTGCTGGGTGCAGACGCTCTAGTAGGCGCAAACCCAGATAGAGTGGCCTTAAAGGAAGAGCCTTTACATATGATATTTGCTGGAAATGTTTATTTTCTGAGTCTTTTAATAGAGCAAAAACCTTCAACTTTACTGCTGTTTTTATTTTAAGAATAAAATAAGCCTGGCTTTAGCGTGTCTAATACAGGATGGTGTTGGTTATTACTTGTACAGTTGGGATACAGCAATTATGTGGAAAGACTGAGGCTTGGATCGTTGAACTTTAAAGAAGACGGTCATGTGATTTCCATAGGGGACAAAGTTCATGAAGTAGATGGATGCAAACATACTTCTCACTTTCTACATTGTTTGTAGTTCCTCTCGTTTCCTTTCCAGGCAGAGGAGAAGTTTATCTCTTGGGAGACTGTGTATCCAATTCTGCCTCTCAGAAGTTTCCTTTCAAAGATGCACACTCTTGGACAAGCACTGTGGCCTAAGCTAGGCAAGAATCTGCATCTTGGTCCTTTGTTAATACTACAAGGCTTAATACAGTCTGTTCTCATAGTGGAGACCCTCAGGAACAAATATTGTTTCAAACTGATTTTAATAAAACAGATTTCTTATAAATAACTCCTTTAACTTTCAAAAAAACTCCTTTAACTCTACAGAAGTAGAACAGTAAGACTCGCTTCACAGTGCTGGCCCCAGGCCATCCTGACAGGTTCACAAAGTTTCAGACCAGAATGCTCATGCGTACTCTTGTCAAAATGTACAGGGAGGACTCTGCTCACAGCCCACGGCAGGCAGGCCCCTGTCTCTTTGCTCTGTATATCTAATGCTGTGTGGGGGCGAACCAGGCTGCTCTGCCTCTCTCTAAAGCCTAAGTCCTTAATGGCAGCTAAAGAGTTAACTTTCAATTACAACAGTCAAAAACATCACCCTGGTAGCTTGTCTTGGAAGGGGACAGAGAGTCCAGTGATCTGGGACCATCTGCCAGTATTTCTTACATCGCAGTTAATGTCAATACTGGGGAAGCTGTAGTTTCAAGGCAGGAGCTGGCCTAGGGCCCCCCCTCTCAAAGTCTGTCACCAGAGTTACACTTAGGGGCAAGCCTGGAGTCAGGACAGCCCCTGCCTGCTGTGCCTTTTGAAGGAAGAGGCTAGAGCCGTAACACTCCTTGCTTGGATTTAACAGTGCAAAAGAGCAGAGATCGTTTTTCCTCTTTGTGAAGAGGGCCTACTTGCAAACAGCCTGGATGGCATCAGGTTTCCTACAACCAGCTTTACCCAAATGTCGGTGCCAGGCTCATGTTGGGGAGCAAAAAGAACCAACTCTCCTACATCCACCTGTGTGCTTCTGCACCTATCACACAGCTAAAGAAAAACAGAACATGTAGGTCAATGGCAGGACACAACCACAGGAAGGAACAAGTAACAGGCACGAGGTACCTCTTCTATTCAAGTTTTACGTTAAATTGGTGACCAGTAACTGTCCCCTTAGCAATACCAACTGAGAGTTTGTGGCCAGCACGCTAGACAGGAGGCTGTGATCCCTGCACATCAGCTTCCATGTTCTGCTGCTCGCTCTGCTGCTGGAACTCCAGGCGGGTCTGGCGGCTGGACTCCAGCAGTTCTTTCAAGCAGGCGTGTAGATAATCATTCTTCTCCTCCAGGTGATCCAAGCAGGAGTTGATCTGGTCCAGCATGGAGTTTATTGCTGCAAATTCTAAAAGGAAGGGAAATGAGAGACTGAACAATGTAAGTATATTGTCACTGAAGGCAGCGAGAGCTCTTGCAAAATATGCCCACAGTATTTTGGCTGTGCCTTATCTGCCTCTGGGTGCATGAAGTAAAATGCAACTGAATCCTGCATGTGTCACCGATCAAATTGTGTTCACCGATCAAATGAGACCAATGGAAAGCTGGAGGACTGGTAACAAGCTCTAAGGCAAGGTACCTGTGGGCAGTCCAAACCTGTTCTGCGCATATCTGACAGCCTTTGATCTCATACATGAATAGCTGACCGCAGGCTGAGTGCTATCATACAGCGATCCGCATTGCAACAGTACCGAATAAACCCCAAGGACAAGTTAGCCTTTTTAGCCGCCTTGGGGATCATCTTTTCTGATGAGGGTGCAGGCATTCTGGCAGCGTGCCGAGGCGTTTGCTATATTCTATGACTTATTTGTGTAAGGCTCCCAGGCTGGGATGTGCTTCAGAAGGGCCTGGCTGGGGTCAGAGTGCCAAAACAGCACAGCCGTTGCTGTGGCAGGAGCAGGGATGAGCCCAAAGGTGCTGTAGGGGCACGATTATTTCCAAAGGGAGGTAAGTGTGGGGCACCAAGTTCAACCACGGGATTTTCATGCACCATTAAGGCTCTGGGTACTTCAGATTAAAACCAAACTCATGCAGGATGATCCTGACGGTTGCCTAGGTACAGCTTCTTATTCACAGCATCTGTTTCAAGTGCAGAAGTGTGAGCCTCAATACAATGGCATTTCAGAGTGATGCGTATCAGCACTGTCAATCAAATGATGATAGCTCTGCTACTGTGATGAAACGCTTGCTTTTGGACTGCTCCAAGCAATAGTCACACCATCCTCAAGAATAACAAAAAAACAAACTGAAAAACCAGGAAAGATAAACCTCTGATGACAAGTTACTCAGGAACCCCAGGGGGTTACAGGAGACCCCTGGCAGAGCCAGTCCCACGTTTCCCCTGAAGCTGCATGGGCTGAGCGAGTGCAGGGAGGCCGGTGTCGAGCTGTGACCTGCGGGCTGACAATTGCAAGGATCGTGGGCTGCAGGACAGGGAAAGATGCCCGCGTGGGTGGGACAAGCCCACACCTCACCGGCTGGGGCTGGCTCCTCTCCACCCGGCTCCTCTGAGCAGCTGGGGGAGCATTGGAGCCAAGCGTGACGCACAGTGCCTGGCTGGAGCGCTGCTCTGCACTAACAGAGATTATAAAGAAAGTGAGGAGGATGAGGACGTGCTCTGGGCACCCTTGTCCTATGGATGAGGGTCGAGCCGTGCTGAAATCCCCCAGCCTCACAAGCCCAACTTTGCCCCTCTCGGCTGCCCCCTCGGCACTTTCATAGGCAGGGTGCCCAGAGCCGCCAGCGCACCAGACCCAAGTGCTGCCATTACCAGCAGCTTTAAAAGAACTGTGACTATTTAAATATTGCAGTCATTTGCATTCTTAATAGCTAAGGAGAAGTTTCATTATAAAGAAAAAAAGTCCTCCTTTTCTTATACTACTTTGCAGCCATTCACAGCAGCGTTGCAGCCTTTAATTCTCTGGAGAATTGTGTATGTTGCATTTAAGCTTATTTATAAAAGTTTGGCCTCGCAGGTATATGCAGAGGTGGCATTATAAGCAAGAGCACTGTTGATGTCCTTGCATTTAAAAATCAATCCCACAGACACATTCTTTCCAAAAAGCAGGCAGTTAGCTCTATTTTGCAAACCCTGTTTCAAGGTACGTGATCCCTGAATGTCCATGAGTTAGAGCTCTTTACTTCAACCTAATATTTGGTGCACCACATTCCAAGTAAATGGTGAGCAGATCCCAAGCAGATACGGTAACTACTTCTGACAAGTACCGTTATTCAACAACTTGGCAAGAAGTCTGTAATCACAGCAGGAGCCTAATTGTTGGCAGTGCCTAGAGCTCAAGCAAAGGCTATGTAAGTTTTGGGAAATAAAAAAAAAAAAATTAACAATTTTGAAATAAGCTGTAAAAACATTTTATTTTATTGTCTTCTGTTAGTTGCAGGCTTGGTGTATTTTTGTGGAAACTGAACCACATCCCTTAATGAAAATGTTGACCGGGAGTATGGCAATTGCATTGTTTACTCCTCTGCATTCTTACAAGAACAGTTGCCAAAAATAAGGTTTCCTATTTGAGATCAAGGAAAGTGATCCACAGCTTCAGCTCCACGAGACCAGGAAATAGCTACAAACTTTTATGACCAGCTACTGCACGGAAAACCCCAGCTAATTACAACTTAATGCAGAGACTTGATGTAGATCAGATTTAGTGACTTTCTCTGTCACATCCAATGTGTCTCTTAGCTCTTCAAAAAGTTTGAAACGCAAATCGCTGTGATGATGCAAAGCAGTGAACACTTTTGGGGTGTTTCAGGGCAAAAACGATCCTCCTGTCGCTGCAGGTGGATCACAGCCGTAACTACGAGATTCACCTGCGTGGGTCACATCTGGAAACTGAATGGTGTTTTGGGAAACAGCATAACCCAACTCTTCACCGTTTTCAAGAGTAGTGAAGTGCTTACTCTTTGAAAGATTTCCAATTCTAAGAGTGACCTGTACATACACATTACAGCTCTGCCGTTGTCTCACTCGCTCCATTGGCTTTTCCTAACTGGACAGGACAGTATCAGAAACTTCATACCTAGGCACAGTAGAAATACCCAAAAGTGGAATTTGCCAAGCTAATTCATTAAATTCACTTTTTCCACCCACAACTACTTCTCCCAGATCTCCCCACATGATCCGTCCTGTGGTTTCAAAATCTGAACGTCCTCTTTCTCCTTGGTCATCCGCACCCCGTACACCAGCAAAAGCACAGACTAATCTTTTTCACAAGAAAAAGCAAAAACCCAATACCCTAAGGCAGCGTGCACGGGCTCAGTGCGGGAACC